>NC_045667.1:5000-199395 GCF_009829145.1 Chiroxiphia lanceolata
CTAACCCTAACACTAACCCTCAGAAGGATTGTTTCATAAGAGATTGTTCTGTTAGGAAGAAAGTCAGTTATACATTGTTTAAGCCAATGGGAAGTTCTAAGACACGTTTTAGCTGGTCCTAGAACATTTACTTTAGGGCTTAGAGGTCAGATAGATCAATCAGAGATGCTACGAGGCCTGCTAAGCTAAAAGACCACTCTGTGAAAGTGACTGCCCCCCCCAGAAGAAATGGACGCTAGATGGCAGTCTTGCTCCATGAATACAATCCCAGATGCTATTTGACCCCAAAATCGTAAGCATGGACTGCTTGTGAAGGGGGGGTCTTTCAAGTATCACTGTATTTATATTCCGAAATTTATACTGATTCTTTGGTTCATGCATTGCAGAGTACTCCCATGAATCCCCAGCTGAACTATTAAAGAAATGTTCGATCCAATGCTTTCTGGTCATTTGGGTTTAATTCTTTTGTTTTGTCCCTTTGATTCCATGAAGTTCCAAAAATATCCCAGGGTTTGTTTAATTCCTGCACATCCCAATGACCTCCCTTAATTCCCTGGTTTTCTGTAGTTTCCCAGGGAACATTTGCTTCCATGATGCAGGGCAGTGTCACACCGGTCGCTCGATTCCGTGAGTTCCCTCAGTGTCCCAGCAGTCCTTTGGTTGCATGAGACCCTGCAATGTTGCAGTGGGTTGACCTTGTCTGGATACCAGGTGTCCACCAAGCCGCTCTATCGCTGCCCTTCCCAGCCAGACAGGAGAGACAGAAAAAGATGGAAAATTACTTCTACCTTGAGATCAGGCACTTTACTAAAGCAAAAGCCAAAGTTTGTGCATGCATAAGTGAAGAGGAAAATAAAGAGATTTATTGTCTACTTCCTGTCAGCAGCCATGCCTGGCCACATCACGGGAAGCAGGGCTTCACCACACAGGGAGGCCGCTAAGAAGGCAAGTGTTGTAAAAAAATGGATTTCCCCCCTTTCCTGTTCCTTTCCTGAGTTTTTGTAGCTGAGCTGACGCCATATATTCTGCAATGTCCCTTTGGTCCATTTGACTCAACAGGCCTCTCTGTCTCCCCTCCCATGATCTTGCCCCCGATTCAAGGGAGGAAGTTGACAATGCGGATGCTGGGCCAACCCTGCTCATCAGTTGCCAAAGCACAGGTGTGATTAACCCCTTTGTAGCTCCCAATGCGAAGCACAGCACTGTGACGGCTGCAGTGAGAAAATGAACTGCAGCTCAGACAGACCCAAGACACGTGGGATTCTGAAATGTCTCAGGGTTCCTTTGGTTCCACCATGCCCCCGTGTCACCGTGACACAGCTGTCAGACCTGGCAGTAGAAAAATAAATCAAAAAATTCAGAAGAAATCATCTTAAAGTCATGTTAAGCTTGTCTTCTACAGTCCAGAATCTACACATATGTGTGACTGCAGATACTTGGGATGAGGGTAGATGCTCACAGGAATTCATGGGTTTTGGTCTAGGAAATCTGTCCCCAATGTTTTCACTGCCTTTTCCTCCTCGGACAGTTCCTGATGCCCGGAGGAAGCTCATGTCCAACAGCAGCTCCATCCCCCACTTTCTCCTCCGGGCACGCAGGGCCTGCAGCTCTTGCACTTCTGCTTCTTCCTGGGCATCTCCTTGGATGCCCTCCTGGCCAACGGCCTTATCCTCCGCACTGCTCTGCAGAGTGAGTCTCCAGGTGCAGGGCAATGTCACTTGTGTTCCTGGAGGAATCTCCTAAAGCTACCACATCCCACAGCCTTGTGCATCTGTCAGGACTCTCCCAGTTTCTCTGTTGCACAGGAGGAGGATGTTCTCCAGGGCAGGCCTTCCCTGCAGCACCATCAGAGGGACAGCGCAGGTGGGCTCTTCTCCAAGGGATAACTGCAGGCTGGGAAGGTGGGGGTGCAGCCAGGGGTGCCCGGGGCTGTCAGGCAGAGCAGGGTCCCTGTGCTCCGGGGTTCTTCGTGTCAGGGCAGGGACCCTGCTGCCTGCCGGGGTCAGGTCTCATCCTGCCTGGGGAGTTGCCCACACCTCTGCAGCGAGAAGCTGTCGGTGGGTGGCGAGAACCCCAGCAGGAGCCAGGCGGGGTCTTCCTGCCGTTGGATGAGTGCTGTGGGAGGTCAGGGCTGCTCCCAGGTCCAGATCACACCAGCACATTTCCAAGAGCACTGTCAAATGGGAAGGACAAAGAACAATTATTAGGAAGGAAAGGAGTTTTTCTGAGTCAGTGTTTTCAGTTTCCTGCTCCTGAGGAATCTGGGGGTTGAGAAATGGAAAAGGAGCTCTCATGTTGGACAAGTCACTGAGACTCCTGAGCTGTAACTTGGAATGCACAATGCTTCTGCAAGCAACATCCTAAAGTGCTTTCGGCCTCTGCTCTGCTTTTGACGGAAGCAGCATCACTTCTGCTGGACCCATCTGTTTTTTCTTGATCTGCCCTTTTCCACCTGCAAAAAGAAAAGTTGCCCAGTCAGTGCCCTGCAAACAGGCAGGTTTCTCTTAGGTCAAAGTGAGTGCACAGACATTCGCATGGAGTGCTGACAGGGAAGTCATGAATGGATTTCTGATGTTGAGTCTACAGTTTTGAAATCAGAAAATGTGCTGTTGAAGTCATCGTCAGCCTTTGAGAGGGAAACAGGAGAAAAATCGGATAAACTTCTTGCTAAAAATGAGCTGCTTCAAATTGAGGTTGACCACCTTCAAAGTCTTGATAAAATTTGGAGGATTCTGAAACACTCAGCTCACCGATTATCCCCATCAGTACTAGACAATGCCCGCAGTATAAAGGCATAAAGCCCTCCCAGCCCCTCCAGGAGCCCTCAAATCCCATCCCGGTCCCACAGGACACTCCCAACTTCCCCTCAAACCCTCCCAGGCCCCCCAGACTGCCTCCCAGACCCACAAAAGCGCACAAGATGCCCCCAAACCCTTCCCAGTCACCTCCAGCCCTCCCAGGACCCCTCAAACCCTCTCCTAGTTGCCCCCTTCCCCTCGAGGACGCACCCAAACTCTCTCCCAGTCCCTTCCCAGACCCCTGACGATTCCCCAAACCCCTCACAGTCACCCCACTCTCCCCAACCTCCCTCCCAACCCCCCAAGCTCCCCAAACCCCCTCACAGTGGCCCCACTCTCCCCAACCTCCCTCCCAACCCCCCAAGTTCCCCCAAACCCCTTCCCACTTACCTCCACGACCCCCATCCCCTTCTCAGCCTCCCCAGTCCTTCCCAAACCCCCTAACAGTTGCCGGTCCGTCCCCAGGCTCGGCTGAGGAGGTGCCCCAGGTTGACGGACCCGCCCTGCCAGGGGGTGGTTCCAGCAGCACATCGGGAGCCACCCCCTGCCCCGAAAGCTCCAGCCCACCTTGGAACCACCTCAGCTGCCCCTGCAGGGGAGAAACCAGCCTGGTGCAGAGCAGGGGATGGGGCCGGGCTGGGGCTTCCATGACCGGGGGCACTGGGAGAGAGGGGAGACACTGGGATGGGCTGAGGGGACACTGGGAGAGAGAGGGGAAAGTTTTTTACCCTTTTCCTGGGCACTGGAACACCCTCTGCACCCCCGTTCCCAGCTATGCCGGTTCTCCTTCGCCCCCAAGCCATGAACCGGTTTTGGGGCTCCCTCGTGGGTCGCAGCCAATAGAACGGCTCTGCTGGAATGACGTCACTGGCAAATTCTGCTCGGCCCCTCTCCTCGTGCCGGTGAGTCATCCAATAGAACGTCGATACTTCCACGGGGGCTGCCGGGAGCGGGCGGTGCGGGGGGGAGGATGGGGGTTGAACCCGATCGGTTCGATCGATCCCGGCCCCAGGGTCTCCCCCCGCCGTGACGTTTTCCATGTGGGGCCCCAACGAGGCCATGGTGGTGTCGGGTGAGTTCAGGGGGTCCGGGGGCTCCTCGTGACCCCCCTGAATCTCCCCCAAGACTCTCGGGAACTACCCAGATCCCCCCCAAGACTCCTGGGGACCCTCCGAAAGCCCCCCTCCTGGGGGCCGCCCCTCCGCCTCTCCCCCTCCCCCCCCAAATCTCCTGTGCATCCCCTTAACCCTTGAAAATCTTCTGGGACCACCTCAGACCCCCAAACTCCCTCCTGGGGACCCCCAAACCCTCTTCAGGACTCCTGGGCCCCTCCCGACCCCCTCCTAGAATCTTTTGGGTCTCCCCAACCCTTTATGACGGATTCCTCTGTCCATTTTTCCCCCCCAGACTGCTGGGGGTCAACCCCCCCCAGAAACTACTGGGAACCCCTCAGTGTCCCACCATGAGATTCCTGGGTCCCTCTCCCCCCAACCCCCTGTGGGTGCCCCCATCCTTTCCCCCCCTCGAAAATACTCTTGGGGGTCCCCCAATGTCCCCCCCAGCCCCCATCCTGCTGGGGATGGATTTGGGGGCATCTCCTTCCCCTTCCCTCTGGCCCGAAGGCCACTGGGATGCTGCCCAGTGCAGCCTGTGCTGTGGGGAGCGCACACAGGGAGAGGCTGGGCCGGACGAGGGCCGGGGCAGCAAGGCCGCCCCAGGGAGTGGGTTCTGCCCCTGCCTGCAGGGCCCAGCCCCTGGCAGGAGCGCCTTGGGCAGGGCCCGGTGCTGCTGTTGGGGCAGGGGGTGAGGTCTTGCCGCCTGCCAGCTGCCTGGGCCCCTGTCCTTGCTGCGCCACATCCCCGAGGCTCCCGTCCCCGCTCCCCCAGCGCCAGCTCCCTCCTTCCCAGCCCCAGCCAAGCCCCAGCCAAACCCAAACCCTTCTCTGTGTCCTCCTGCAGGCCGTGGCTTTCACAATATTCCTTTTGGTGTTTGTGCAAAGCATCATCCAGTCCCTGCAGGCGGTCGGGGAGGGGCTACGCAAGACTCAATGAGATTGGAGGTCTTTTCCAAGCTGAAGGACTCTTGGATTCTGTGATCATGTGCTGGATTCAGCTGGGTCCGTGTTAGCAGCATTAGTTTGCTCCCAAAGTTTCCTCGCTGTCAGCTCTTGTGGGCTAAGGCTTAAGTTCCTTTAACTCCTTGTGCTGAGTTGCTGATGGGAAACAAGAGGCCTCTGACAGCAGATTCATGGTGTTCCCTGTAGAACAGTGAGGGGGAGGGGGTTGTCAAGTGGGAAGAGGAGTACTGTTGTGTGTGGCCTTGGTGCCTTTGAGGGGCTTGAAGGAGAAAAGAGCTTTGTTCAAGTGAGAAGTGAAATAGTGTGTTGGCTGTGGGAACGGGAAGGGAAGAGGAAAGGGGAATGGGAAGGGAAAGAGGAATGGAAAGGCATCTGCTGATGCTGTCATTTGTTTGTTATGTCTGCGTGTAGCAGGGAGATTGCCAAAACTGAAACCAGTACACAGTTGAAAGCTGAACAAAACAACATTTATTCCAAAGAAAGTAGCAAACAAAATGAGAAACCGAGAGACAGAAAAGAGAAAGGAAACAAGCCCCCAAGATAACCCCCCATTCACTCAAGTGTTACTTACCAGGTTGTCTTACCGACCCCAGAATGCTTAGAATTCCCCAGAGCAGAAGCTGCATCCTCATTATCCTCAATGAGCCAATTTTCATTAATGTGAGGAAAGCTGGGAGACTGTAGAAAGATCAGTTGAACTTCAAAGTCTCCTGGTTTCTGTCTCTCCTCAGACTTAGAATCAGGGTTCTCTGTGGTTTCCCAAGTCTCAATGCCAGGGTAAGACACTGTTTTATGAAGTTGCCTGACCAAAGCAGGAGCCTGTTTTTTTAGCAACAGTTTTCTCTCTGCACTCTGGTACAACAAGACTCTCATTCCTGCCATTTGCAACCCTTCCCTGAGTGCTGCCCACCCTCACACTCTGTTTCTTCAAATACACACATGGAGTGATCTCCTCCTCCTTCTGGATGCTTCTCCTCCCACAACAATGCCCTTGCAGGGACATTTCTTTCTCCTCGTCCCCTCTCTCCACTTTTCCAACTGCAGTGTGGGGCAGTGTCTCTGTCTCGGGCAGTTTCCTTCCTCCTGAATCCGAAAAATCGGTCTAAGAAACTGCTCAGAGACTTTGATCTTTTGAGCAGCAGAGGTATTTATTTGCAGCGCTGGGAGCAAGCCAGCTCGCACTGGACAAACTTGCTCACCGGTTCTTCAGAAAATCAGCACTTTTATACAATTTTTAGATGTGATTAAATGCATATTCAAATGATTACAACATCTATCAATACATATTAAAAATAGGCGGAGAATAGGTGGAGCTTGGGATGGTGCTTCTCTTGGCACCCCATTTAGAGGGGTCGTTCCCATCTTCCTCCATGGGGCAGGGGGTTTTAACTCCTCTTCCTCAGCTTGACCTTTCTTCCTTTCCATTGTTCTTGACCCGCTCACTGAAGCTCGGAAAAGGCCCTGGCTCCAGGTCTATTTCTCCTATTCAAATATCTACCTGATCCTACTGTAGTCCTAATTTATTGCCTCTAGGCCTATTACATGTTCTTGTACTGTTCTCTTAAGCTTTTGGTCCAGTAAGTAGAACAGAACGGGTACAGATCGTTTTAGATGTTGATAACTTGTTTGCAGGTCCAAATTTCTTAGTTAACTCTTTTGGACCTAACCCCTTGTATCATTCCCCCCTTTTTGTTTAGAATTTACGAATTCTTTTTTAAGTTTTAATTGATTTTGATAGGTATGCATCACTGCCCAAATTATCTGTATCCTTCTAACCATGATGCTTGATTTGTACCATAACCAGACGGTTAGGATCAACAGTATAATCATGCCAATATTGGATATACCAAATAGTGGAACACTTGTGATGCTGTAGGGGAGTATCCAGTGAAGATGTCCCACCAGTGGTGTTTTCCCACTTTTTCCAGTTTGGTTAAAACAGTTTTTATGTTCTCAGTGTCGTGTTCCACTTGCCAGAGCATTCGTTTAGTCGTTCTGTTCACTTCTTGGACCAGTTCTTCTATATCAGGATGTTTAAACATTGCCTTGAAAAGATTAATGTTCATTCCTATCTGCAATTTTGGCACATCATGATACATTATATAATCAGCTTCAATCAATTGTCTAGTAGTCACTGGAACAGTATAATCAAAGTCGCAACCTGTGATTCGGGTAAAATTACATACACAAAAATTAGTACCATTCGTGATTTCATGACAAGCATCTACAGTAAAATTAGCACAAAGGGTCCTAACACATGCACATCCATTTCCTACGTAATAGACTTGTGATTGGGCCTTAGCATGGGGAAACTTCTCAAAGGTACACAAACTATTCTAGCATCTAAGCATAAATCTTCATTTTCTACCACAGCATTTTCACAGATATACCCCAATTGTCCTTTAGGAGTACATGCCTCAGTACTGACCGATTGCCACTTTTTCTTGGTGTGATCGTAGCTTGCCCAGACATTATGGTCTATTGGTTTGACAGTTACATTCTGATGTATGGCTCCTAATGTCAGGGTAGGAAAGATGGTCTTTTCTTTAGCTGCACTGATAGTGAGTACATAAGCTTCAATTTGTTCTTGTTGAGGGTTGTAAGCGAAATTCACTAATTGCCACCACGCTTGGTAATCTTTCTCAAATTGTGTAGTGGAACTATTCCTAGCTATTACTTCCCTTACTTCTTGTGGTAATATTCCTGAAGTTCCTTCTCTTAGTGTTCCTGCAGCTACAGACTGTACCCATTGTTGAGTTTGGAGACATTGTATTGCAAGTGCAAATCTTTTATGGATGGCACCAGCATAGTCAACGATTTTGGTGAAATCCTTTGCAGTGTGATTAGCTACTAATGTTAACAATTTAACTGCCAATGATTGTGTTTCTGCCAGAGTGAGTAAAGATGATCTTAAAGGGACTTTAAGTTTTCCTAGATCTGATGTGACAACACTCAGTTTATTCACTAGTACTTCTTGATCTATGGTGTTTAATACACCTAATCCTGTACCGAACCACCCAGTTACATCCCTCCGAATCCTGGCATGAGGGGATCTGACCTCCATCCATGCATGCCAGCCTTTAAGGGCTAGTTGTATATAACGTTGACAATCCTTTTGTGTACTTGATATGTTCACTTGGAGATTTATTCGAACTCTTTTCAATGAGTATGTGGGATCTAACAACAGCTTTTGCTCATTTGAGTACCTGATCACATACGGTCCAGCAAAAGTCAAATTGTGAATGTTACCACAGGTTGGAGGAGGAGTCGTGGTGGTGGTTGTTGTAGTAGTGATGGTAGTAGTAGTGGTAGGGGGTTTGGTAGTAGGGATACTTGACGAAGCATTAATTATAAATCTCCTAGTTATGTTTCCTTCGTCAAGTAACCACATACATAATCCAGAAAATGACTTGTTTAGAATAAAGGCATGCCAACACTGATCAGAATCACATGCATGTCCACTAATTGCACTCCCAAAATCATACTGGTAGGGGAGTTTTTCTCACACTGTATCTCGTACAGTAACCTCAGTTTTGGGTGACCAATCAATCCGTGTAGGTGGTTTATATACTCTACATCCAATTCGGGTTTGTTCTCCAATTTTTCCTATTAAGGTACTTGTAGTGTAAGAACTACCAGTGTGGTTCCAGTTATCTAGTACTCTTGGTCCTTGAAGGACTAGGACAGATGGGTTATACTCATTCAGCTTGTTTGGAAGAAGGGGGAGTTCTGGGTCTATGAAGCATTGTAGACCAGAACTCCTGTTATAGGCTTGGGACCATAATGATTCTTGGGCAAGAATTTGATCAAACACCACTATACTTATCAGTCCAAAGATCAGCACTGAGGAGGCTTGACAGTAGATGATTCTTCTCCCGAGGTCCATGTTTCCTCCGGAACCCTCTTGACTCGAGAGTAGTGGATCCACGTGGGTTTCTCTTTCACCCGGATCGCTGTGAAGGTGGTCATCAACACCTGGAAGGGTCCATTCCACTTCTCTCATAGTGGATCTCCTGAAAGATTTCTAACATATACCCAATCACCAGGGTTGAATGGATGTAATTTACAATCAGGCTGCTTGGGTTGATGTTCCAGCACTACTGTAGCATTTTTCTGTAATTGTTTCCCAACAACCATAACATAATCATACACATACTGATTACCAATTTGATCTACAGCTTCACTGTTCACTGTTTGCATCATGTAGGGTCTTAGCCGAATAAGATCTCAAATGGGCTCAACTTCTCTTTTGATCTTGGCTTGACCCTTAATCTGATTAAAGCAATAGGTAAAGCTTGATACCAGTGTAAATTTGTCTCTTGACATATCTTAGCAATTTGTTGTTTAATGAGATGATTCATTTTCTCCACTTGTCCACTTGCTTGGGGTCTGTGGGGCGTGTGCAATTGCCAATCAATTTTCAAAGCTTTACTTATTGCTTGTACCACCTCTGCACAAAAATGTGAGCCCCTATCTGAAGAGATACTCTTAGGTACTCCAAATCTTGGTATAATTTCATTTAACAGGACTTTAACTACTTCCCTTGACTTATTTGTTCTGCATGGGAATTCTTCTGGCTAACCAGAAAATGTATCAGTCAAAACTAATAAATAACTGTACCCCCCTGTTCTTGGAAGTTCAGAAAAATCAATTTGCCAACTCTCACCAGGAAAGCTTCCTCTTTTTATTGCTCCTAAATTAATTTTAAGTTTAGTGTTTGGGTTGTTTTTCAGGCAGAGTTCACATCGAGACATGACTTGCTTTATTGTGGTGAACAAATTTGGTCCTGCTACTCTAGTTTTTAAGTGTTGATAGAGTGGATCCACAACCCAATGAGTTTTATCATGTTCTGTTTTCACAAATTGCCATACTAATTTTTCTGGTAATACTAATTGGCCTGTCTTTAATTGTCCCCATCCATTTTGTAGCGGTTTACCTCCGTTTTTATGTATCCACTGATGATCTCTTTCCTGATACTCTACCTGTTGATCTGTGCCTAATCCTTCTGGGACTAGAGCTGCTACTGGTTGTTCAGTACCTCTTGCAGCAGCCAATTTGGCTTCTGCATCAACTTTTCTGTTTCCTATCTCTGGAACGGTGTTGCCTTTCAGGTGTCCCCTGCAATGCATTATAACCACTTGTGATGGGAGTTGGACGGCTTCTAGCAATCGCAGGATCTCCTCAGCATGTTTTACAGCTTTTCCTTGTGTGGTCAACAGTCCTCTTTCTTTCCAGATCGCTCCGTGGGCATGTACAACAGCAAAGGCATATTTACAGTCAGTCCAAATATTGATTCGCTTTCCCTTTGCTAGTTCAAGAGCTCGGGTAAGAGCTATCAGTTCTGCTTTCTGAGCTGAGGTTCCTGCAGGTAAGGGGTTGGATTCGATTACCTGTTCTGTTGTAGTTACTGCATAACCAGCCATCCTTGTGCCTTTTTTCATGAAACTGCTACCATCCGAGAACCAGTCGTCTGCATCCTGGAGGGGTTCTTCTTTGAGGTCTGGGCGACTGGAGTACACTGCTTCAATGGTCTTCAAGCAGTCGTGTACAACAGGTTTTGCTGGGGCTTTTCCTTCTAGGAATGAAGATGGGTTGACAATGTTAGTCACCTGAATGGTAACATCATCTGACTCAGTTAGGATTGCCTGATACTTCAGGAACCGAGAAGGTGACAGCCAATGGTTCCCTTTCTGTTCTAGCACTGCAGATACAGTATGGGATACTAACACAGTCATTTTCTGTCCCATAGTAAGCTTTCTGGTTTCTTCTATGTTTACAACCACTGTTGCAACTGCTCTCAGACAGGTAGGCCATCCTTTGCTTACCTCATCCAGTTGTTTGGAGAAGTAGGCCACTGCTCTTTTGTGTGGTCCCAGTTGTTGAGCCAAGACCCCTAAAACCATCCCTTGACATTCGTGCGAGAACAACCAGAAGGGCTTCGTCACATCGGGTAAACCCAACGCCGGAGCCCTCATGAGTTCTTGCTTCAGTCTCTTGAAGGCTTTATCTGCTTCAGGGGTCCAGGTTATGTGATCTTTGTTCACTTTCAGCAGATCATACAAAGGTTTTGCAATTATCCCATACTGATATATCCACAAACGACACCAACCTGTCATCCCCAGAAAGGCTCGGAGGCTCCTCACTGTTTCTGGTCTGGGTGTCTAGCAGATGGCTTCTTTCCTCACCGTCCCCAGGGACCTTTGTCCTCCCGATACTTCATATCCCAGGTACACGACTTTCTCCTGGGTCAGCTGGGCTTTCTGTTGAGAGACTCGATAACCACTTAAACTCAAAAAGTTTAAGAGAGATATTGTCCACTGAATACAGTCCTCTTTTGTTTCTGTCATTATCAGGAGGTCATCCACATACTGCAGAAGTACGCCCTCTCCCGGTGGCTGTTGCCATAGTTCTAGCTCTCTGGCTAGTTCATTACCAAAAAGTGTGGGGCTATTCTTAAAACCTTGAGGCAAGACTGTCCATGTGATTTGCATCTTTCTCCCTTTGTTAACAGATTCCCATTCGAAGGCAAAAATCTTTTGACTTTCCTGTGCTAGGGGTAGACAGAAAAAGGTATCTTTTCGGTCCAACACTGTAAACCAAATCAAATAGTCCCTTAATTTAGTCAAAAGTGTGTAAGGGTTTGCCACAACAGGATGTATAGTTTTGGTTATTTGATTTACTGCTCTCAGATCTTGTACTAACCGGTAGGTTCCATTCGGTTTCTTTACTGGAAGAATTGGAGTGTTAAAATCTGATTCGCACTCTATCAGCAGTCCTAATTTCAAAAAGTTTTCAATTATTGGCTCAATTCCTTTTCTGTCCTCAAGCCTCAGTGGATATTGTTTCTTTGCTACTGGTTTAGCTCCTGGTTGTAGTTCTATCTGAATAGGAGTTGCCCATTTTGACTTACCCGGGGTGTCAGTGGCCCATACCAGAGGGTACACCTGATTCATGATTTGATCAATATCTTGGTTGTTTGGCTTTGGTTCCATGCAGCTCATAGCTAAACTCAGAGCTGCCAGCAATTGTTCTTCATTTACCTTGAATTCAATTTTGCCTTGCTTAAATTTTATTACAGCTCCCAAATTTTCTAATAAATCTCTACCCAATAAGGGTTTAGGTGAACTTGGTAAATACAGAAACTGATGCAATCCCATTTGTTTCCCGATTTTAAACTTTAGAGGTTTTAAAAAGAAGGCTTTTTCTGATTGGCCAGTGGCACCAACAACTTGTACATAATCATCAGTTTTAGGTATCAATTCTTGATTTAAAACCGAAAATGTTGCCCCAGTGTCGATCAAAAAATCCAGTTTTTCTTCTTCTTCCCCTAGCCGAATTGTAACCAGCGGGTCTGCCAGGGAAAAACCAGCCGGTCCCTGTCAATCACTATCTTGATGGGCTACGACAGCCCCCCCCGAATTTCTATTTGCCCGAGTGGGACACTCTCTTTTCCAGTGTCCCTCCTTTGTACAATAAGCACACTGATTTTGACTTATCTCTGTTTGCCTAAAGGGTGAACCTCCCCTTCCCCGGGTTGCTTGTCCCCGGTCACGACCTCTGTAATATCGTCCAGCTGTTACTGGGTTCTGTGTTAAAACTGCAATCATTGCTCTTGTAAGCCTTCTGTCTTCCCTCTTATCCCTGTTGTTATACACTTTCCAGGCTTCATTCATCAAAACCTCTAAATCTTTATTGGCAGGGTGATCTACTTTCTGCAATCTTTTTGTAATATCAGGATTACTTTGTCCCATCAATAACCCCACTAAATGCAGTTTACCTTCCTCTGATGACGGATCTAAGGTGGTATATTTTCTCATAGCAACCCTCAGTCTATCCAAAAACTCTGTGGGGGTTTCATTTCGTCCCTGCCTTACATCATACAAGGCTGCCCAATTTACTGCTTTAGGGATAGCATTTTGCAATCCCACCTTAATCAAATCTCTATATTTCATCAGCATTCTATAATGTTCTGAATTTTTTGGATCCCAGTTAGGTTGTTGCAATGGAAAAATTTGATCTACATCTCCTGTTAGAACTCCCGTGGCAATCTGGCTCACCACCTCTCGTCTAGCTGTTTTTATTACCAGGTCTTTCTCTGTTTCTGTCAGTTCTGATAACATCAAGTCGATATCATTCCAGTCTATTTCTTGGTTCTTTGCAATCAATTCAAATCTCTTAGCCACTTTCTCAGCATTTCCCCTGAAGCACTTAGCTTCCTCTCTCCAGCTATTCAAATCACTAACCGAAAAAGGTACTTTCACTTTTGCCTGCGTGCCTGTCGGTGCTATTACCTGACGCAGAGGTACAAACATATGACCAGTCTCTGCTGTTTGAGCCCTTGTCCTGACCCCGTCTCCTTCTTCTACCACCTTGTGCCGAAGCCTGACCACGATGAGTGCTACTTATCCCATCTTCGGGGTCATCTACACTCTCAGCTATACTTCTGGAATCATCTGCTCCTAATCCCGATTCCTGCGGGCTGCCTGGTCCTTGCCTAGCTGGTTCCGGTCCTCTAAAACAAGTTGACTGCAATTCCTGAGGGTCCAAGATACTATCTCCATCACTCTCTCTCCTTCCCAACTTAAGACACCTCTGACCTATTCTACAGGCATCACAGCAATGCTTTTTCGGCTTAGTATTTTTCTGATTTCTTTCTAATGCCAGCTCAAGAGGGTCCTGGGGGGCTACATTAATTCCACAACTTTTCTGCCACTCTGGTTTATTCCTTAACGTAAAAAACATGTCGGCATACATGACTTCATCCCACTTTTGCTCCCTAGGGAGAAATAACATAAGCTGTAAGATGGTATTGTAATTAAGGCTCCCCTGTGGAGGTCATTTTTCACCATCATCCAAAGTATACAAAGGCCACCAATTCTGGCAATATTTTAAAAAGGTCTTTTTACTCAGATTACCCCCAGGAGTTCCTCCTAATTCCTTCCAATGACTCAATATACATCCTACAGGAGTCTTAGAATTTATCTCCTTACTTCCACCGATTCCCATTACGGAAGCAGGGAATTAGATCTGAAATGTGCTAACAACCACAACTACTACACAATATTCAACCACCAAGCCCTAATACTGGTTTTCAACAAAGATTTCCTAGAATTATCATCTTTACAACCAGCTTCTAAAATCACTAGTTTTTATAACGAACTTGCACTAATAGAAAAATCCACAAGATGTCACCCTTAGACCACAAATACACCTGACTCTCACAACGAGCCTATATATCCACATAAATCCACAAGATACTGCTGTTAACCACCAAACGCCCACTTTTATAACAAATCTGTATACTCAAAACACAAAATCCAGAACAGATGTTAAAATTCTGGGCATATTGAAAGAGACACTGGCCTATGAATCCTACAACAATAATACCTAACGCACCTAGTTTCCTCTATAGTTTGATTATTTCCACATCTAACACAATACAAATTTAAAGCCCAACCTAACCTTATTTCTTGGGAGGATCTGGGTCCTAGAATATACTTAAAACAGTTGTTACATAGAGTACGCACATACAATGAACAATTGCAAAATGGACAAATCTTAATTCTGGGTTTTAAGCTGTGTGGTATATTCACAGTCAATTTCTCAGATCCCCTCCCCATACAACATTTAACAGCATGTTTCTATGATTGGTTTAGGTTGAACAGAGATTTCAGAAGTTCGAAATTGCCGACAACACAAAGCAAGAAAACAGAAAATTAGCAAAGCGATATAGCACACACAAACTGCTATGACAATTGCTATTTTCCAGGAGTACATAATAAAACACAGACAAAAGAATAACCAAAGGAAACGTAGGTGCTTTGTTTTCCTTGATGTAAACACTATTAGGCCAAGTACAGACAAAACCAGAACATAACAGCCCAGAGGGGTTATTCCCCAGGAAGAGCATCCTCTCCCGTATTCCCTGCTAGACGGCGTCCTGTTTTTGACTTACAGGTATCCAATAACCAGAACCAGAATAAACAAAACCAGAAACCAGATATAAATACCTTTTATCAATAGGCAGTGTTCTTGTCCAGCCCCTGCAAGAGATCACCGAAGGAGGGAGCCCCTTCAGGTAGAAAGACTTACCCAAGGGCACACAGGGGGTCCCGTCCTCCGAGGGTCTCCGCAGCCGGGTGGAGAAGGTGTGCTGCCGCAGGTCGCCAAATGAATCCGAAAAATCGGTCTAAGAAACTGCTCAGAGACTTTGATCTTTTGAGCAGCAAAGGTATTTATTTGCAGCGCTGGGAGCAAGCCAGCTCGCGCTGGACAAACTTGCTCACCGGCTCTTCAGAAAATCAGCACTTTTATACAATTTTTTGATGTGATTAAATGCATATTCAAATGATTACAACATCTGTGGGAGCCCAAACCCAGCTTTCAGCAAAGGAAAACAAGGGCTCACAAAAACCTTGTGATCTGAAGGAGCTGGACCCTTCTCACAAGACCTGTTAAAGTTCTACATCATTGATCAAGCCTGGCTCCAGCAGATATCAGAAAAGACTTTTGAGATGATTGTATCAAACCATGTCTAAACCCCTTAATCCTTTCCCCCTATGTAATCTTAGTTGAAGGAAATGTTTAACCCATTGGGCAATGGTAGTAAAAACTTGTGTAATTCCCTAATTAACATAGCTCGTCCCCTTCATTAACATGTCCAGCCCCAGATGCCTTTAAAATAGTGTTCTCTTGTTCAATAAACTATTCCAGTTCCCCCATACTGGGATCGTGTTTAGCTTTTATTTTTCAGACCGCCACTAATGTCGCCACAACTGTGGGGCTGAGAACCTTCTAACATTTAGAAGATTCCTCGACCATCGGTTGACTGGACCAAGGGAAGCAGCACTCCTTGTGTTTCGGTGGTGTGTGCGTAGTCAGAACTGAGAGAAAGCGGAAGACGTGCACGGAAACTTGTCCTCAGCAGGCGGGAACTGCTGAGCGAGCTGACTACGAACTCCAGATTGGGTAATTATTTTAAAGACTTTGTAACATTATAAGTAGGGTACAATGGGGACTCAAATATCTTCTGAACAAAACCACATTTATTTAATCTTAAAACGCGAGCTTAAGCAGCACAGCGCGAAAATTGACGAACAGCCCTTGCAGAACCTGTTGCTGTGGGCCCAGCGTCACATGTCAGAACTGAATGTTACCAACCTTCTTGGCACGCGCTTGTGGGACTCGGCAACCGCCCGAAAAAACCTCAGCAGCTGCTGCCCGGGACGGGCCCCAGCCGCCGAGCTGAGCGCACAAGCACATTGCAGCCCGACACACGCTGCCCGGAGAGAGCCATGTGAGACAGAACCATGGCCACCGCCGCTGCAGTCACCCCATGCAGGGTCAGGGTGCGAGCCAGCGCCAGCAAACTACCGCGCTGTCTCGGCAAGTTCCTCGGCCGCCCGCTACCGCTCTCAGCAGCAGCAGCCAAGCAGCGGCCATAGGCGCGAGGTCAACACCCCAGAGCAGGTCCCTGAGGAAGGGCCACCACCTCCGGCGCCCCAGCAAACAACGAGATCGGGAGACCCGCGGCGGAGGAAGCAGCAGCGGGACCCGAGCGGGAACCACTCAGAAGGCCGGAGAAACCCGGAAACGACAGAGGCACCGGGAAAGACAAACACAAACAGCGCACGAGGTACGCAAAAACCGGGGCTATGGAGCGTGGGTGGCGGAGAGAATCCCACAGAATCCCTGAGAGGCTCCGGGAAAGGTCCGAGGGAGGAAACAGCCCGAGCGGGACCGTCAGCGAAAGAGGGAGCGAGCGGAAGCCCGGGAGTAACAGCACGAGAGACACCCAGGAACAGTGACCCCGGAGACAAACAAAGCGGGGCAGACACAAAGCTGCCGACTTCAGCAGTAATCAGAGCAGCAAAAACCCCCTTCCTTGATTTTTTTCCTTTTTCTTTGCAGCCTGAACTAAGAACTGGTCTTTTTTGCAAACCCTTTTTGCTTATTAACCTGTTTCAGTTTCATAGTGTAAGGCGAACAAAACGCTACCAATAGACTGTCCCCCCACACCCCGCAAACAAACAAAAAAAAAAAGAAAAAAAAAAGGGGGGGGGGAAGGCGGGGAAAGCAAAGAACCCTTGCTGAATGAAGATACCCTTCCATAAGTAATAGCCAGAATAGTTTTTAAATGCATGCATAGCTGTATTTTTGAAAATTTTTAAGTCTTTGCAATAACAGTTTTCCCTAAGTCCAAAAGCCAAATTAACACAGAAAGACATATATTTGCCTTAAAAATAGAAGAAGTATATATTTTATCCTTGAACTATAGGAATGTTTATATGTATTTGAAATTTAAATTGAACATGAAGTAAAATATGCTTATGTTTTTACAGGTTATACTATCATCAAAACAGAAAACATAGTTCTATTAGTAATCTAAGGATGAGAAACAAAAAATGCCAATTTCTCAGTTCATAACCAAAAGACACTGTAAAATGAAACCCAAAGGTATGTTTGTATGATGTGTGTTCGATGGCCATCGAGTGTAAATGTGTGAATGTATGCATGCATGTGAATACATAGTATGTTCTGATTTATACACAAATGTGCATTACCTCACATATGCACAAACACTCTTAGATAAAAAACAGAAAACATATCACCCTGAGTTGAATAAAATTTCATTTGCAGAGACATCTTAGGTTAAATAAAAGTTTTCAAAAACAAACACTAAAAAACACTTTCAGTAAAAATCAGGAGCACACAAACCCTGAAGTCATCAAGTTATTAAGTTCGGTTCAAAATCAATTGCCTATAAGTCAATAGGATTTTTAGAGGATAGCTTAAATAAGATTTTATAAGAGTAATTTCTAATAAGAAATAATGGGAATAAGTTAAGTTGTTTAAACAAGTTTTATATTAATCCAGGGTTATTTAGTTTAGCATTGTTGGGAATTTTTCCTTCTTGCATTTTGGTCCTTGTTTATTTTTCTATATCCAAAAATGTCTGATAGTCTTTTTGATTAGTTAAATGTTCTTAATGTTAATGCTAAGTTTAAAAAAATAATTTATGTAGCAATATGCAGAATGCCTTAAAACAGCTATGATTCCTTCACATGCCTTTATAGTGCCAAACCTTGTGGCCCAAACTATTCTGTGGCCTTTGCATAATCATACTTTCCATCTCAGGTATGTAAAAGACTGTACATTACCTTGAAAAAAGAGCCTCCTTGCTAAAATTAATTTCACTTGTGGTACTAAAAGTAAGACTGCAATGTTTCTTGATAGATCCATTTAAGTATACCTTTGCTTCTAAAATGCAGCTATAGAATTTGTTATTACCTCAGTCTGAACCGATACTTCAAAGCATTGATAAGTTGCAGAAAAAATAGTAATCAAAGCTTAGATTTCATGTTTAGTTAGCATAATAAGTTAAAAGAAAACATTTAAAGTAATATTTATATTCCCTTGTATTTTGTCTTGCATTGGCAAATGTTTGATCAAAGTTTTTTCTGAGTTTTTTGGTTTTTAGAAAAATAAAAAAAGAAGGGGCAAATGTGGGAGCCCAAACCCAGCTTTCAGCAAAGGAAAACAAGGGCTCACAAAAACCTTGTGATCTGAAGGAGCTGGACCCTTCTCACAAGACCTGTTAAAGTTCTACATCATTGATCAAGCCTGGCTCCAGCAGATATCAGAAAAGACTTTTGAGATGATTGTATCAAACCATGTCTAAACCCCTTAATCCTTTCCCCCTGTGTAATCTTAGTTGAAGGAAATGTTTAACCCATTGGGCAATGGTAGTAAAAACTTGTGTAATTCCCTAATTAACATAGCTCGTCCCCTTCATTAACATGTCCAGCCCCAGATGCCTTTAAAATAGTGTCCTCTTGTTCAATAAACTATTCCAGTTCCCCCATACTGGGATCGTGTTTAGCTTTTATTTTTCAGACCGCCACTACATCTACCAATACATATTAAAAATAGGCGGAGAATAGGTGGAGCTTGGGGCGGTGCTTCCCTTGGCACCCCATTTCGAGGGGTCATTGCCATCTTCCTCCATGGGGCAGGGGGCTTTAACTCCTCTTCCTCAGCTTGACCTTTCTTCCTTTCCATTGTTCTTGACCCGCTCACTGAAGCTCGGAAAAGGCCCTGACTCCAGGCCTATTTCTCCTATTCAAATGTCTGCCTGATCCTGCTGTAGTCCTAATTTATTGCCTCTAGGCCTATTACATGTTCTTGTACTGTTCTCTTAAGCTTTTGGTCCAGTAAGTAGAACAGAACGGATACAGATCGTTTTAGATGTTGATAACTTGTTTGCAGGCCCAAATTTCTTAGTTAACTCTTTTGGGTCTAACCCCTTGTATCACTCCTAGGAAAGCTCCAGCAGGTGGGACACAGCCTTTCCAGCAGCATGCCAAGCCCTCAGCCTTCCTGGGGCCTTTCCCCTGCCCTGACAGCAGCAGCTTCCGTGTGCTGTCACCAGGTTACTCCTTTCAGCTGCTGGCATAGACAGGGCCCGGCTGTGCCAGCTGCTGTCCCATCCTGCGCTCAGCACGAGGGACGGGGCAGCCCAAAGAGAAGCCCCATTGCTGGAGTGAGCCCAGGCCCTCAGTTAGAGGGGATCTCCCAGTCCCTGTGACAGCCTGTTGGTCACAGCCTTGTGCTGGGCTGTCAGAGACCCTGCTCTGCCCCTTTCTGAGATGCCCCACGGCCTGAGGGACAGACACAGGGAGCTGTGTTCACAGAAGCACATCCCAGGGCTGCATTCCGGTGGTTTCCAAGGGGATGTGACTCTCAAAATGAAAGTGATCTCAAGACACTGTCCTTCCTGGCCTCTCTAGAAGTAGCTGATGGCATTTGTGCTCACTCTGATTCCTCTCTCCACACACACACACACACACAGTGTGAATGCTTCACTCTCTTCTTTACAGTGCAAATATGCTCATTTGATGTTCCTCCATGGGGGACAAACAATCCTTATGAGGTGGAGAGATAGACCAGTGCTGGGAACAGTGATTGCAAGGGACTGGTCTGTGATGAGTGCACTGGGGCCCCTTGAGCAGGGGGCCCAGAAAATAGGGTCACAGACCAGACTATTTTGGTCACTGTTGGTCCTTCAAGAGTATTCATGGAGGCCTGGCTGTGGAAGGGACAGGGTTGTGTGCCCCCATCCTGTACAGTCACCAACTTCAGCTCTTCAGTGGTGCTTTATGCAGCAGGAAACTTCCTGGAGGTTGTTCTTGGTAGCAACTTTGAAAGAACACTTGAGCCTTCAGGCACTGCCCTGAGGAGATCCCCTTTCCTTTTGGAGCTCGGTTCTGTCCCAGCAGTGCCCGTGGCCTGTCCCTGCCTGCATTGCAGGAGTGACACACAGCAGAACTGGGACCAAGCTGGCAGAGTACTCAGGCTTTACACCAGCAATCAGAGGTGGATCAGATCAGAGGGTGGAAGTTAAAGAGAGCAGCTCTGGAAGACCAAGTACTGTCGCTTCCTGGAAGATCTACCATGCCAGGAGTCTTTTCCTATCCATCCCTGCACACAGAACTGTCCCTGAAATTCAAAGAAAGGTCTCAGGAAAAAAAAGGTAAAGGATCTCAGGAAAAAAAAAAAAAAGACCCAAGGACCCTTTGTATTTTTAAACACAGAGACTGATTCAAAGAAATCCTTAAACAATATGTAAAGCACACTTTTATTATGACCAGGGGATACAGGGGGTTTCGCCCACCCGTGCATTCCACTGAGCGAAGAAGCACCTAAACCTTCAGGTGCTACCCCGAGGAGATCCCTTGGTAGGATGGAAATACTGTTACGGATGGTGGCTGTGCCACAGAAGTGCTAATTGCCTGTCCCTGCCTGCAGGCCAGAGGGTTGACACGCTACAGCCCTTAGACTTAAACTTCCAGAGCGCTCGGATCTTACACCAACAGCTCTGGAACAACCAAAGGCTGATGTTCCCTGGTCATGCTGCTGTGAGCAGCATGACAGAAATGATCCAAAATACAGGCGAAGAACTGCAAGGGTAAGTTGACCAATTGTGAGAAACAGGGAACATAGTCCCAGACACTGGTGGGGAATCCCTTTGGCCAAAAAGCCCCTTGATAAGGGACAGGCTTTTGAGACATGGAAGGGAAGGTTAGAGAAAGGGGTGTCTGGAGCGCTCAACGTGTTAAACGTAGGAAGAAGACCTCAAATGAGACAAAAATATCCGGATGCTTGATCTGGTGCTTTTCTGAAGACTTGCCTATCACTGTGAGTCCCTCACAAATTTGGGGGAACACCCAAATCTTCCAGTACTCTCCTAATGCTCTTCCAGCACCCAACAGTCCTCTATTTCCCTCCTTCTCTCTCAAAATAAAATTCCACCTCTTTTACTGCACCATGACTCTGTCTCGACCGGTGTCCCCAGTGATGTCACCAATGTCCCTGTGATGTCACTGATGTCCCCAGGGGAGGAATCTTCTTCCATATGCAATTGTTGGAGTCAGACTGACAGTTTCAGCACAGGGCTGAAAAAAGCAAACAACAGCCCATCTCCCCAGGAAAGGAAGACTGGAAGCTTTGGATTTGTAGTGCAGTTGGTGTGTCAACCTGGGGACTCCATGGGCACCAAGAGCTTTCTGTGCTGGCACCTTTGGGGTGGGAGGAATCTTTGTCCATATGCAATTTTGAGAGTCGGGCTGCCATTTGGGAGGTAGGCCTGAAAACAGGAAAGAACAGCCCTAATCTCCAGGAAAGAAAGACTGTAAGCTTTGGCTTTGTAGTGCACTTGGTGGACCAGGCTGGGCACTCCATGGTCAGCAAGAGCTTTCTGTGCTGGCACCTTTGTTCTCGGAGGAATCTTTGTTTGCATCCAATTTTGGGAGTCGGACTTTCAGTTGGGAGGCAGGGCTGAAAACAGGAAACAAAAGCCCTTATCCCTAGGAAAGAAAACCTGGAAGCTTTGGCTTTGTGTTCCTGTTGGTTTGTCAGCCAGGACACTCTATTGGCAACAAGAGCTTTATGTGCTGGCACCTTTGATCTGGGAGGAATCTTTGTTTGTATGCAATTCTGGGAATCGGGTTGTCAGTTGGGAGGCACGGTTGAAAACAGGAAACAACAGCCTTTATCCCCAGGAAAGAGAGCCTGGAAACTTTGGCTTTGTGGTGCAGTTGGTGGGTAGGTTGGGCTCTCCATGAGCAGTAAGAGCTTTCTGTGTTGCCACCTTTGGTGTGGGAGGAATCATTGTCCATATGCAATTTTGGGAGTCTGGTTTGCAGTTTAGAGGCAGGGTTGAAAACAGGAAACAAAAGCTGTTATCCCCAGGACAGAAAGCCTGGAAGCCTTGGCTTTGTGGTGCACTTAGTGGGCAAGCCTGGGCACTCCATGAACAGCAAGAGCTTTCTGTGCTGACACCTTTGTTCTGGGAGGAATCTTCGTTCGTATGCAATTTTGGGACTCGGGTTGGCAGCTGGGAGGCAGGTCTGAAAACAGGAAAGAACAGTCCTTATCCCCAGGAAAGAAACTCTGCAAGCTCTGCCTTTGTGGTGAAGTTGGTTTGTAAGCCTGGGCACTCTATTGCCCGGAAGATATTTCTGTGCTGGCACCTTTGGTGTGGGAGGAATCTCTGTTTGTATGCAAGTTTCGGAATAGTGTCGTAGGGTACCTTTCGGAGGCCTTGGTCCTTGGGGGAAGAAAGACACGTGACGCACACACACTAGGATGATGGGACCCTAGGATGAGGAGCCAGAGAGATGTCTGCCTGCTCAGCGCAGCAGGCAGCTTTTTATTAAATTCTCTAACTTCTACTTTCCCACACATATAACATAAACATACTCTTACAACACCACCCCGGAATGTGGCACCTGCACTCAGCCACAGAGCTCAAGGCTGTGTCCATGGGAACTATCTAATGAGCTCCACTGCTCCCATGGAAAACGACCCAACACTTTATAATATTCCAAACCCCTCAAACTTCAGTTGTGGGGCTGTGACTTCACCCCACAATTCCCCCCTATTCTGTAGTTGTGCAGCAAAGACTACCCGTATCGTATCCTGCAGGGTCTTTTGCTGGAACGACACTAGACAAGGCTGCATCAGCAACACAACTACAAACACCAACTTTTTAGATGTACAAGGCCCCCCTACTGGCTGTGCAAGGATTCCTGGTTAGATTCTATCTCCACACAGAAGAAACTCTCTGGTAGGGAGTTGACAAGGTGCACTCACTGCTGGAGTACTCCAAGTCGGATTCTTACCGACACCAGAAGGAACTATTTTTATAGAAAGACGATTCAGGGAACACATCCCGTACCATAGACTCACCAGGTACTCGTTCCATATCATAACCTACACGATGATTAAAATACACACAGTCTTTACAGTGACTCTAAAATACCTAACTTTTGAAGTGGAGTGTTAACAGACAACACATCATCCGAGCTATCAACAGGATCAAGACAGTATGACAGTCCCGTTTCAATAAGTCATGCTGTCGGACAACATCCTGCACCAGGAGAGATGCTTCCGTGTCACCCAGAGGAACACCAACAAGACAGGTGTGAAATGGCTACTCTGGATGCGCTAGTGATGCACAAAAGGTCGTGTGATTCAGTTTCTTCATTAGAGTCACCCAGACGTTTCGACTATGCCATGGAGTGAACTTTGGCAGGTCAGGAACTGCACTGATGACTTCCAGGACCAACAGCAGGACGTACATACCGCGCAGGTATTCAGCGAGGACTATTATCTGTAGAGACAAACATATCCCTTTCCCCAAGTTATCAAGTCATGTGGATCAGACCATTGACCAGAGACAAGTTCTGCATCTGCATGCTGTGCTCTGTCCTCAGCTCTCACAGGGACCACAAGATTATCAGTTTGGAGGAGGCTTTTTACCAAGCACAGCATATTTTTCCTAAAACTCTAAAAGAAGGTAAATAAAGACAATTGCCAGAGAAGGTCAAAAGGTTTGAGACTTACAGAGCTTTGTCTAGCCTAGAGGCTGAGAGGGTTATCCCCTCATTCCCCCTTTCTGTTCTTGAAGCAATTGCTTCAGGGCACCATACACTCTCTCCACAATAACGTATCCTGTAGAAGAATGTGAAATAGCCGTAACATGAGTGATCCTCCACGAAGCAAAGAAAATTTGGACAGATTTACAGACACAAGACAGTTTATTGTTCGTCCGCACTTGAGCGGGTGCTCCAGATGTAGCAAAAGCACAACGGAAGTGTTTAATGACATCATGGCTTTTTTGTCTAGTATGTGCATTAGCAACCACCACATGGGAAAACATGTCAGTGGACACATGGACATGCTTTTAAATTACCAAATTCATTGACATGAGTGTCATCCGATTGCCACATCTGTAAGGCTTTAAGGCCTCGAGGGTTAGCACCACAATAGACAGGAGTATAGGCATTATGACAATCTGGACAAGAGTATAGGCATCATGACAGTCTGGACAAGAGGCAACAATTAAGCGAGCAATAGAATGAGTCAAGCCAAATCGACTTCTGAAAGCTTCTGCACCTTGATATAAAAAAAATCTAATGAGACAACACAGTTTGTTGGTGAATGTTAGGAACAAGTCTCAAAGCAACAGCAAAAGCAAGAGCATCTGTTTAGGCAGATGTGAAGAAACCTGGCAAAGAGGTATGACTACAAACGTAGCACAAAATAAGGAACAGGCCTCTGCAAAAGAGTTCTCCAGAGTTCAGACAAAACTTGAAAAATAAGACCTGGAGATGGACAATACAACATCGCCTGATCGAGTTGCTGTAATAAATTAACAATATATGCAGAATCAGTAATAACATTTAAAGACCGATTAGGAAATAACTGAAAAGCAAGAGTTACAGCTCGATGTTCCACAATTTGAAGAGAATCCTTTTGATGAACAATTTGATGTTGCCATCCACATTCTGCTTTCCACGCTACCGCAGCTTCATTTGTCTTCCTCGAGTCATCCGCAAGGACTATAAGGCCATCGAGGGGCTCTGTGCTGCATAGTGTTTTTGTCCAACTGGAATTTCCCTAAAAAAAACTTAAGAAGGGGATGTAAAGGTAAATGATAAGAAATTTGGCCGTGGAACCCAGCTAAAGCGGCCTGCAATTCATGTTTGTCTCCCAGGCACCATTCAGAGTAACAAGATTGTACAGGTACAACAATACGAGGTGGATTTCTGCCAGTACATTCTACGCACCTTTTTCTAACCTCAATGATGATTTGAGCTATGAGCTCAAACAATCCAGGAGCGGTTTTTTGAACCCGATAAGGCAAAAATAGCCACTCTATGATGTGCAGTAGATCAGACCAATGGTCAAACCACTGTACCAATGCCCCAAAAGGAACATTGTGATCTACAAAAATAAAAAATTAGACAATTTGACAATGATCAATTCGTGAAACAAATTTAGAATGTAAAGCCTGCCCTACTTACTGGATGGTTTGAACTGCTCTTTTAGTCAGTTCCCTTGGTTTCCGAGGATTGTCAGAATGTTTGAATTGGTCAAATTTGCCAATTCCAAATAGGACCTAACCCAATTCAAAGACCCTAATAGCTTCTATACGTCAGTAAGAGTTTTGACATCAATATCCAATTGAACTGGCTGAGGAATAACTGCTTTCCGTGTAATTCTGAACCCTAAATACTTCCAGGGTTCCTCTCGCTGCACCTTCTCAGGGGCAACTACTAGGCCAAAGGATTGTAGACTCTTTCTGGTTTCAGCTTCCAACACACCCAACTGATCCTCAGTGGCCACAGCCAGCAGAAATACTACCTATATAATGACAACAAAAGACAGCAAGAAAATTACAGGAGATAATGTTGGAATCATAAACCACTGACAAATTATAGGAATATTTTCATTTCTTGGGAGAGGGTTTTCTATGTATAACACTTGTAAGGTTCTGCACGATCAATAGATGGAACTGAAAATGCAATTTTTTCTCTATAACTGGAGTCTAACTGGATTGTGAAAAAACAACCTGTCAAATTAATAATAACAATGGGTTATTCAACAGGAAGCATAGAAGGGGTCAATAAAACAATGTTGACATGGTAACCATGACTGCACCAACCTGTCTGAGATCATGCAACAGTCTTCATTTCACAGATTTTTTCTTTATCACAAAGACAGGGGTGATTAAAGGATTCTGAGATGGTTCAATGTGATCAGCATCAAGTTGCTCTTTAACAAGCTGTTGCAGAGTCAACAGCTGTTCTGTAGGTATGAGCCACTGCTGAACAAGATCTGTACGTTGTAAAAGAAAATTCTGAGCAGTACCTCCCAGTCTCACAACCCAAACCCCTGGCGTGACCACAGGTCAGGAGGCCGGCCAGGATGTCCGTGCAATGATAGTTACGTCAGGTCCCGAGTGCAGAAGTTCGTCCGCCTGGACAACTGACAGCCAGTTTCAAGTATCGTAGAGAGTACAGGTCAGCTGTGGACATTGTGCAGAGATCGACACTGACCAAAAGACTTGTGGTGCATCAGTAGAACCAAATCTTCCATCCTGACACTCACGAGGCTCTGCTTGGGGAACACAACTCACAAAAGGTACAAGTTGAGCTATTTGTGTCCCTTTAGGAATTCTCACTGGAGGATAAGTTGTGGAGACCATAGCACAAATCTGCCTCGTATAGTTAGCATCAATGAGTGCAACATGAACAAAAAATCCCAAAATCCAGCAATTGGGCTACTAGAATGGCTGATTAACAAGACACTTAACCCACGCTGCCTTCGTACAGTGCTAAACACCCACCAGTCAGATTATGTGATCAATATGTCTGGTATAGAACAAGCAGCAGTCACAAGCATTGAGGACATTTTTCTGAGAACACAGCTGCCATAGGCAGGGAACGTCCCAAGGATGAAGGACTAGCTGTTTCACGATGAATATTGCCACCAGTTGCCGCATGAAAGGAACCCCAAAGAGAAGACACAAGGACTCCCTGAAATGACATCGCAGCCCTGGCCACACTGATCAACATAACTGGTGTACTCAGGTCTCCAATCAGGAGGCCTAGAGACGCACTATCTATAACGCTGTTGATGTTTCTGAGAAAGGACGCAGGATGGCCCTGACAGGGCCCCCCCGCAACAGGTTGATCAAGCAGGGCAGCAACATTGACAACCCTTGATTTAAACCCTGGAAAACACAGAAAAGCTCAAACGACTCTGCCTCCTACACAACCCTCACAGCTACAGCTCATGGGCAGCACGACACATGAAAAAAGAGCAGCACCAGTGGAAAGGCTCCACCTGAGATTTAACCTCTATAAACCTCTGAAACAAGATTGAAATAGAACACCAAATTTGTGTAAGAATCTCTTATTTAACTTCAGTCCTGATCAAATGGCTAACCAGACAGGGTTAGTCTTGAAATAACTAAAACCTCACCAGTTTTCATAAGAGTGGAATTACTCATGGTGGGAATTTGTAGAGTTCATATACCATCCAGAACAAGGACTCACTATGGTTCAACAGAATCATGTTACACATCTCTGTAAAATCTTGACACCGGCAGAAAGTATTTTTGAGTTTACACAGTTACACATTCATGTAGCTTTTCTCTTTCACACAATCTTTTTCCAATCATACATAGGTGGCCACCTCAGTCATCCATCATTCACACACACATTGTAAGGTGTTATTGGCTGTGTAGTTCTCATCAGTCTTATAACTTAAAGGGAATTTAAGGTATATTTGCTAATATTAACTTGTAAATCTTGTACAACTCTCCATGCAAAAGACAAATACGACAGGAACGGACAGGATATTACCTTGGAAATTTTCAACCTTTTTCATAGAGCAAGGACACTCTATCTGTCATAAGGGCAACAGAACCACTTCTGCAAGAGGCAGGACTACCCCCTTTTGTCTTCCCTTCTTCACCTTTTACCGCCCTCTGCCCCCCTGTGTCTCCTGCTTCTCTTGAGCACTCGGCCCCCCTGGAAGTAAGTGTTGCTTCGTTGAGGGAGCTTTCACTAGCATTTGTTGGAGGACTGGGGAGAGGGAGGGAGGGAGGGGGAGGAGGGGGAACAGAGGTTGGGTTCTTTCGGAGAAAAATCAGGAAGAGAAGTCAAATTACCTTTGCTCTCCTTATGTCACAAGCTAGCTACATGGTCCGCTGAGAAAGAACGATACATAGGAGGGAAGGAACAGCTGCAGATGGACACGTTCCGGGGAGGGGGGTGGGGGTGGGGGGTGTAGAACAGGGGAGAACACAGACAGCCCCCCCACTGCACCGCCTAGCACCATGGCCGCCACTGCCAAGGCCGCGCTGCCCAGAACCAGCGCCAAACAGGGCATGGTTCTGCCCAAGGTTGGTGCCGTGGGCGCTGGGCAGGGAGTTACCTCTGCGCATGGCCCCTGGCTCTGCAACCCCCCCCACCGCACTGACCGGGGCCACGCACGGCACCGTGACCGCGCACACTGCCGCTGCCAATGCCACTGGCCCACCATGCCGGGGCCAGGGCCAGGGCCAGGGCCGGGACCGCTCCACCTGGTGCCGGCGCCTGGGACTGCAGCCGGTACCAGTCCGCCGGCACCCAGAGCCGCAACCGCTGCCGCCGGGGCTGCACCACAGCTGCCGCTGCCCGCGCGGGCAGAGATGGACTCGGTGGCGCTGAAGCCCGACCCGGGGCCACCCCACATACACCCACACCGGGCGGACCAGACACGACACCGTCCGGAGGAGACGTAGAAAGCTCCTCAAGGTGAAAACCAGTCACCGTGTCCACAAGATAGTCTCCCGGTCCATCAGCAGTACATTCATGCCGTAGCTGTCCTTGATTATCTTGGACAAGTACTGCCGAATCGCTAGCAGCGCGTCCATCTTGGCGGGGCCGCTTGGTTGCCCCGGGCCCCACTCTGCAACCTCCAGTCCCACTTCGGTTCCCTTCAGCTCCGTCCGGCCCCTCTTCTTTAGCTCTCTAATGTCCTCCCAGGCAAAGCAGCCTCTCTCCCATTCCGGAGACATAAAAGTAACAAGCGACATAACTTAGCTTCGTCAGTCTAACACCGAAACACCGTAACAAAGCTTTTCAGGTGATAAACACACGCCTTTCATTTGCATGCATGGTCTACCCCCATGGCGACTAGGAAAAAGTTCTCAGGAGCTCACCTGCGCCTTACCAAGCACCAGATGCACCCAGGCTCTCCGAGCAACTTGTGCCTTCCAAGCGTGGTAGAAACACTTGCCTGGAAGGGTAGAAAATAATCAGATCCAGATCCTGCAGCACGCCCCGCTGCTTTAACAGGTCCTGAGCACCTTTGTTCTGGGAGGAATCTTCATCCGTATGCAATTTTGAGAGTCGGGCTGGCAGTTGGGAAAAAGGTCTGAAAAGAGGAAACAACAGCCCTAATCGCCAGGAAAGAAAGCCTGGAAGCTTTGTTTTTGTGGTGCAGTTGGTGGACCAGCCTGGGCACTCCATGAGCATCAACAGCTTTCTGTGTTGGCACCTTTGGGGTGGAAGGAATCTTTCTTTGATGGTAATTTTGGGAGTCGGGCTGGCAGTTGGGAGGCAGGTCTGAAAACAGGAAACAACAGCCCTTATCGCCAGGAAAGAAAGCCTTGAAACTTTGGCTTTGTGGTGCAGTTGGTGGGTCAGGCTGGGCACTCTATGGGCAGCAAGAGCTTTCTGTGCTGGCACCATTGTTCTGGGAGGAATCTTTCTTTGTATGTAATTTTGAAAGTCAGGTTGACAGTTTGGAGGTAGGGTTGAAAACAGGAAGAAACAGCGCTTATCCCCAGGAAACAAATCCTGGAAGCTTTGGTTTTGTGGTGCAGTTGGTTGGCCTGGCTTGGAACTCCATGAACACCAAGAGCATTCTGTGCTTGAACCTTTGGTGTTAGAGGAATCTTCGTCCCTATGCAATTTTTGGAGTCAGGCTGGCAGTTGGGAGGAAGGTCTGAAAACAGGAAACAACAGCCCACCTCCCAGGAAAGAAAACCAGGAATCTTTGGTTTGGTGGTTCAGTTGGTTTGTCAGCCTGGAGACTCCATTGGCAGTAAGAACTTTCTGTGCTGGCACCTTTGGTGTGGGAGGAATCATCGTCCATATGCAATGTTGGGAGTCAGGCTGTCAGTTGTGAGGCAAATCTGAAAACAAGAAACGAGAGTCCATATCCTCAAGAAAGAAAGACTGGAAGATTTGGCTTTGTGGTGCACTTGGTGGACAAACCTAGGCACTCCATGGGTAGCAAGAGCTTTCTGTACTGACACCTTTGGTGTGGGAGGAATCTTTGCTTGTATGCAATTTCGGGAGTTGGGTTGGCAGTTGGGAGGCAGGTCTGAAAACAGGAAACAACAGCCCTTATCAACAGGAAAGGAAGACTGGAAACTTTGGCTCTGTGGTGCGGTTGGTAGGCAAGCCTAGGAACTCTACGGGCAGTAAAGCTTTCTGTACTGGCACCTTTGGGGTGGAAGGAATCTTTGTCCATATGCAATTTTTGGAGTCGGGCTGGCAGTTGGGAGGAAGGTCTGAAAACAGGAAATAACAGCCCATATCGCCAGGAAGGAAAGCCTGGAAGCTTTGGCTCTGTGGTGCACTTGGTGGGCCAGCCTGGGCACTCCATGGGCAGCAAGAGCTTTCTGTGCTGGAAACATTAGACTGGGGGGAATCTTTATTTTTATGCAATTTTGGGAGTCAGGTTTGCAGTTGGGAGGCACGGATCAAAACAGAAAACAACAGCACATATCCCAAGGAAAAAAGCTTGTAAGCTTTGGTTTTGTGGTGCAGTTGGTGGGTCAACCTGGGCACTCCATGGGCAGCAAGAGTTTTCTGTGCTGGCACCTTTGGGGAGGGAGGAATCATCGTCCATATGAAATGTTGGGAGTCAGGCTGTCAGTTGGGAGGCAGGTCTGAAAACAGGAAACGACAGCCTCCAGGCTCTTGGGTGCCAACCCATAAGTTGGAGGGTGAATGCCCTTCCCCCCTGCCCCCCGCCTGCGACCCCGTAAGGAGCTCACACAAACCACCAGGGAGGGATGGACGAAAGAGGAAGTTTATTGTGGGGTAGGCTTTTAGGAGGGTCAAAAGGGAACCAATCACAAGTTCAGGATCACATAGAAAAAACCAATCAGGTAAAAAGTCAGCAGCCAATAGGAAGGGGTTAACAAGGACCAATGAGAAGCACCTCAGGACACCTTCCCAGGACACTCCTGTATGGGAGACAAGTCCCTCACAGGGGGTGTCGGGAAAAGGGAGCAATGACTTTGCAAAAAAGCAAAAGCCATTTTGAAACCTGTTTAAACCACAATAAAAACTTCTGTTTCTATAACATTTGAGCTGTTTTCTTTTTCTTCACTAGTCCATCTCTGACAGGACTTCTTCCATCCTATATATGGCAAATCCATTGCCACAGGCAGCAAACGTTTCTGTACTGGCACCTTTGGGGTGGGAGGAATCTTGGTCCGTATGCAATTTTATGGTGTAGTTCATGTGTCAGCCTGGAGACTCCATTGGCAGCAAGAGTTTTCTGTAATGGTCTCTTTGTTGTGGGAGGAATCCTCGTCCGTATGCAATTTTGGGAGTCGGGCTGTCAGTTGGGAGGCAGGGTTGAAAACAGAAAACAGAAAAAGTTGGTGGGCCAGGCTTGGCACTCCATGAACCGAAAGAGCTTTGTGTGCTGGCACCTTTTTTCTGGGAGGAATCTTCATCCATATGCAATTTTGAGAGTCGGGCTGGCAGTTGGGAAAAAGGTCTGAAAAGAGGAAACAACAGCCCTAATCGCCAGGAAAGAAAGTCTGTAAGCTTTGTTTTTGTGGTGCAGTTGGTGGACCAGCCTGGGCACTCCATGAGCATCAATAGCTTTCTGTGCTGGCACCTTTGGGGTGGAAGGAATCTTCGTCCATATGCAATTTTGGGAGTCGGGCTGGCAGTTGGGAGGCAGGACTGAAAAGAGGAAACAATAGCCCTAATCGCCAGGAAAGAAAGCCTGGAAGCTTTGGCTTGGTGGTGCACTTGGTCGGCCTGGCTTGGAACTCCATGAACACCAAGAGCATTCTGTACTTGAACCGTTGGTGTGAGAGGAATCTTTGTCCGTATACAATTATAGGAGTCAGGTTGTCAGTTGGGAGGCAGGTCTGAAAACAGGAAACAACTGCCCACCTCCTAGGAAAGAAAGCCTGGAAGCTTTGGTTTTGTGGTTCAGTTGGTTTGTCAGCCTGGAGACTCGATTGGCAGCAAGAGCTTTCTGTACTGGCACCTTTGGGGTGGGAGGAATCTTTGTTTGTATATAGTTTTGAGAGTCAGGCTGTCAGTTGGGAGGCAGGGCTGAAAGCAGGAAACAACCGCCCTTATCACCACGAAAGAAAGACTGGAAACTTTGGCTTTGCGGTAAAGTTGGTTTGCCAGCCTTGGTACTTTATTGGCAGCAAGAGATTTCTGTGCTGGCACCTTTGGGGTGGGAGGAATCCTCGTCCATATGCAATTTTGGGAGTCAGCCTGGCAGTTGGGAGTCAGGTCTGAAAACAGGAAACAACAGCCCTTATCAACAGGAAAGGAAGACTGAAAACTTTGACTCTGTGGTGCAGTTGATAGGCAAGCCTAGGAACTCTATGGGTAGCAAAGCTTTCTGTGCTGGCACCTTTGGGGTGGGAGGAATCTTCGTCCATATGCAATTTTGGGAGTCAGCCTGGCAGTTGGGAGACAGACCTGAAAACAGGAAACAACAGCCCTTATCGCCAGGAAAGAAAGACTGGAAGCTTTGGTTTGGTGGTGCAGTTGGTGGAACAGCCTGGGGACTACATGGGCAGCAAGAGCTTTCTGTACTGGCACCTTTGTTCTGGGAGGAATCTTCATCCATATGCAATTTTGGGAGTCGGGCTGGCAGTTGAATGGCAGGACTGAATACAGGAAACAACAGCCCTTATCGCCAGGAAAGAAAGCCTGGAAACTTTGGTTTTGTGGTGCAGCTGGTGTGTCAGTCTCGGCACTCCATGGGCAGCAAGAGCTTTCTATGCTGGCACCTTTGGTGTGGGAGGAATCCTTGTTTCTATGCAATTTAGGGAGTCGGGTTGGCAGCAGATAGACAGATCTGAAAAAATCAAACAACAGCCCACCTCCCAGGAAAGAAAGCCTGGAAGCTTTGGCTTGGTGGTGCAGTTGGTCAAGCAGCTTGGGGACTCCTTGAGCAGCAAGAGCTTTCTGTGCTGGCACCTTTCGTCTGGCAGGAATTTTTGTATGCAATTTTGGGAGTCGAGCTGACAGTTGGGAGGTAGGTCTGAAAACAGGAAAGAACAGCCCTTATCGCCAGGAAAGAAAGCCTGGAAGCTTTGACTTTGTGGTGTACTTGGTCGGCCTGGCTTGGCACTCCATGAACACCAAGAGCATTCTGTGCTTGAACCTTTGGTGTGGGAGGAATCTTTGTCCATATGCAATTCTGGGAGTCGGTCTGTCAGTTGGGAGGCAGACCTGAAAACAGGAAACAGCAGCCCACCTCCCAGGAAAGAAAGCCTGGAAGCCTTGGCTTGGTGGTTCAGTTGGTTTGTCAGCCTGGAGACTCCATTGGCAGCAAGAGCTTTCTGGGCTGGCGCCTTTGGTTTTGTGGTGCAGTTGTTGGGCCAGGCTTGGCACTCCATGAACAGCAAGAGTTTTGTGTGCTGGCACCTTTGTTCTGGGAGGAATCTTCATCCATATGCAATTTTGAGAGTCGGGCTGGCAGTTGGGAAGAAGGTCTGAAAACAGGAAATAACAGCCCATATCGCCAGGAAGGAAAGCCTGGAAGCTATGGTTTTGTGGTGAAGTTGGTGGGTCAGCCTGGGCACTTCAGGTACAGCAATAACTTTCTGTGCTGACACCTTTGGTGTGGGAGGATTCTTCATCTGTATGCAATTTTGGGAGTTGGGCTGGTAGGTTGGAGGCAGATCTGAAAAAGTTAAACAACAGTCATTACGCCAGGCAAGAAAGACTGGAGGATTTCATTTTCTGGTGTACTTGGTGGGTCAGCCTGGGCACTCTATGGACTCTATGGAAAGCAACAGCTTTCTGTGCTGACACCTCTGGTGTGGGAGGAATCTTCATCCGTATGCAATTTTGAGAATAGGGTTGGCAGTTGGGAGGCAGGAGTGAAAGCAGGAAACAACAGCCCTTATCCCCAGGAAAGAAAGACTGGAAGCTTTAGCTTGGTGGTTCAGTTAGTTTGTCAGTATGGGTAATCTATTGGCAGTAAGAGCTTTGTGTGCTGGCACCTTTGATGTTGGAGGAATCTTTGCCCGTATACAATTTTGGGAGTCTGGCTGGCAGTTGAAAGGCAGGACTGAAAACAGGAAACAACACCCCTTTTTGCTAAAAATGAGCTGCTTCAAACTGAGGTTGACCACCTTCAAAGTCTTGTTGCACCAGAGTGCAGAGAGAAAACTGTTGCTAAAAAAACAGGCTCCTGCTTTGGTCAGGCAACTTCATAAAACAGTGTCTTACCCTGGCATTGAGACTTGGGAAAACACAGAGAACCCTGATTCTAAGTCTGAGGAGAGACAGAAACCAGGAGACTTTGAAGTTCAACTGATCTTTCTACAGTCTCCCAGCTTTCCTCACATTAATGAAAATTGGCTCATTGAGGATAATGAGGATGCAGCTTCTGCTCTGGGGAATTCTAAGCATTCTGGGGTCGGTAAGACAACCTGGTAAGTAACACTTGAGTGAATGGGGGGTTATCTTGGGGGCTTGTTTCCTTTCTCTTTTCTGTCTCTCGGTTTCTCATTTTGTTTGCTACTTTCTTTGGAATAAATGTTGTTTTGTTCAGCTTTCAACTGTGTACTGGTTTCAGTTTTGGCAATCTCCCTGCTACACGCAGACATAACAAACAAATGACAGCATCAGCAGATGCCTTTCCATTCCTTTTTCCCTTCCCATTCCCCGTTCCTCTTCCCTTCCTATTCCCACAGCCAACACACTATTTCACTTCTCACTTGAACAAAGCTCTTTTCTCCTTCAAGCCCCTCAAAGGCACCAAGGCCACATAGGAGGCCACACACAAACAGTACTCCTCTTCCCACTTGACAACCCCTTCCCCCTCACTGTTCTACAGGGAACACCATGAATCTGCTCACAGAGGCCTCTTGTTTCCCATCAGCAGCACAGCACAAGGAGCTAATGGAACTCAAGCCTTAGGCCACAAGTACTGACAGCGAGGAAACTTTGGGAGCAAACTAATGCTGCTAACATGGACCCAGCTGAATCCAGCACATGATCACAGAATCCAAGAGTCCTTCAGCTTGGAAAAGACCTCCAATCTCATTGAGTCTTGTGCAGCCCCTCCCCGACCGCCTGCAGGGACTGGATGATGCTTTGCACAAACACCAAAAGGAATATTGTGAAAGCCACGGCCTGCAGGAGGACACAGAGAAGGGTTTGGGTTTGGCTGGGCCTTGGCTGGGGCTGGGAAGGAGGGAGCTGGCGCTGGGGGAGCGGGGACGGGAGCCTCGGGGATGTGGCGCAGCAAGGACAGGGGCCCAGGCAGCTGGCAGGCGGCAAGACCTCACCCCCTGCCCCAACAGCAGCACCGGGCCCTGCCCAAGGCGCTCCTGCCAGGGGCTGGGCCCTGCAGGCAGGGGCAGAACCCACTCCCTGGGGCGGCCTTGCTGCCCCGGCCCTCGTCCGGCCCAGCCTCTCCCTGTGTGCGCTCCCCACAGCACAGGCTGCACTGGGCAGCATCCCAGTGGCCTTCGGGCCAGAGGGAAGGGGAAGGAGATCCCCCCAAATCCATCCCCGGCAGGATGGGGGCTGGGGGGGACATTGGGGGACCCCCAAGAGTATTTTCGAGGGGGGGAAAGGATGAGGGCACCCACAGGGGGTTGGGGGGAGAGGGACCCAGGAATCTCATGGTGGGACACTGAGGGGTTCCCAGTAGTTTCTGGGGGGGGTTGACCCTCAGCAGTCTGGGGGAGAAAAATGGACAGAGGAATCCATCATAAAGGGTTGGGGAGACCCAAAAGATTCTAGGAAAGGGTTGGGAGGGGCCCAGGAGTCCTGAAGAGGGTTTGGGGGTCCCCAGGAGGGAGTTTGGGGGTCTGAGGTGGTCCCAGAAGATTTTCAAGGGTTAAGGGGATGCACAGGAGATTTGGGGGGGGAGGGGGAGAGGCGGAGGGGCGGCCCCCAGGAGGGGGGCTTTCGGAGGGTCCCCAGGAGTCTTGGGGGGGATCTGGGCAGTTCCCGAGAGTCTTGGGGGAGATTCAGAGGGGTCACCAGGAGCCCCCGGACCCCCTGAACTCACCCGACACCACCATGGCCTCGTTGGGGCCGCACATGGAAAACATCGCGGCGGGGGGAGACCCTGGGGCCGGGATCGATCGGGACCGACCGGGTTCAACCCCCATCCTCCCCCCCCACCGCCCGCTCCCGGCAGCCCCCGCGGAAGTATCGACGTTCTGTTGGATGACTCACCGGCACGAGGAGAGGGGCCGAGCAGAATTTGCCAGTGACGTCATTCCAGCAGAGCCGTTCTATTGGCTGCGACCCACGAGGGAGCCCCAAAACCGGTTCATGGCTTGGGGGGAAGGAGAGCCGGCATGGCCGGGAACGGGGGTGCAGAGGGTGTTCCAGTGCCCAGGAAAAGGGTAAAAAACTTTCCCCTCTCTCTCCCAGTGCCCTCTCAGCCCATCCCAGTGTCTCCCCTCTCTCCCAGTGCCCCCGGCCATGGAAGCCCCAGCCCGGCCCCATCCCCTGCTCTGCTCCGGGCTGGTTTCTCCCCTGCAGGGGCAGCTGAGGTGGCTCCAAGGCGGGCGGGAGCTTTCGGGGCAGGGGGTGGCTCCCGACGTGCTGCTGGAACCGCCCCCTGGCAGGGCGGGCCCGTCAGCCTGGGGCACCTCCTCAGCGGAGCCTGGGGACGGACCGGCAACTGGGAGGGGGTTTGGGAAGGACTGGGGAGGCTGAGAAGGGGTTGGGGGTCGTGGAGGTAAGTGGGAAGGGGTTTGGGGGAACTTGGGGGGTTGGGAGGGAGGTTGGGGAAAGTGGGGCCACTGTGAGGGGGTTTGGGGAGATTGGGGGGTTGGGAAGGAAGTTGGGGAAAGTGGGGCCACTGTGAGGGGGTTTGGGGAGCTTGGGGGGTTGGGAAGGAAGTTGGGGAGAGTGGGGTGACTGTGAGGGGTTTGGGGAATCGTCAGGGGTCTGGGAAGGGACTGGGAGAGAGTTTGGGTGCGTCCTCGAGGGGAAGGGGGCAACTAGGAGAGGGTTTGAGGGGTCCTGGGAGGGCTGGAGGTGACTGGGAGGGGTTTGGGGGCATCTTGTGGGTTTTTGTGGGTCTGGAAGGCAGTCTGGGGGCCTGGGAGGGTTTGAGGGGAAGTTGGGAGTGTCCTGTGGGACCGGGATGGGATTTGAGGGCTCCTGGAGGGGCTGGGAGGGCTTTATGCCTTTACACTGTGGGCATTGTCTAGCACTGATGGGGGTAATTGGTGAGCTGAGTGTTTCAGAATCCTCCAAATTTTATCAAGACTTTGAAGGTGGTCAACCTCAATTTGAAGCAGCTCATTTTTAGCAAGAAGTTTATCCGATTTTTCTCCTGTTTCCCTCTCAAAGGCTGACGATGACTTCAACAGCACATTTTCTGATTTCAAAACTGTAGACTCAACATCAGAAATCCATTCATGACTTCCCTGTCAGCACTCCATGCGAATGTCTGTGCACTCACTTTGACCTAAGAGAAACCTGCCTGTTTGCAGGGCACTGACTGGGCAACTTTTCTTTTTGCAGGTGGAAAAGGGCAGATCAAGAAAAAACAGATGGGTCCAGCAGAAGTGATGCTGCTTCCGTCAAAAGCAGAGCAGAGGCCGAAAGCACTTTAGGATGTTGCTTGCAGAAGCATTGTGCATTCCAAGTTACAGCTCAGGAGTCTCAGTGACTTGTCCAACATGAGAGCTCCTTTTCCATTTCTCAACCCCCAGATTCCTCAGGAGCAGGAAACTGAAAACACTGACTCAGAAAAACTCCTTTCCTTCCTAATAATTGTTCTTTGTCCTTCCCATTTGACAGTGCTCTTGGAAATGTGCTGGTGTGATCTGGACCTGGGAGCAGCCCTGACCTCCCACAGCACTCATCCAACGGCAGGAAGACCCCGCCTGGCTCCTGCTGGGGTTCTCGCCACCCACCGACAGCTTCTCCCTGCAGAGGTGTGGGCAACTACCGAGGCAGGATGAGACCTGACCCCAGCAGGCAGCAGGGTCCCTGCCCTGACACGAAGAACCCCGGAGCACAGGGACCCTGCTCTGCCGGACAGCCCCGGGCACCCCTGGCTGCACCCCCACCTTCCCAGCCCGCAGCCATCCCTGGGAGAAGGAGCCCACCTGCGCTGTCCCTCTGACGGTGCTGCAGGGAAGGTCTGCCCTGGAGAACATCCTCCTCCTGTGCAACAGAGAAACTGGGAGAGTCCTGACAGATGCGCAAGGCTGTGGGATGTGGTAGCTTTAGGAGATTCCTCCAGGAACACAAGCGACATTGCCCTGCACCTGGAGACTCACTCTGCAGAGCAGTGTGAAGTCGTGTCCCCAAGGGAAGTCTCAGCTGAACACCTCCCATCTTTCTGCTGCCTTTAACCTCCCTCTGCCTTGCTTCTCTTCTCTCGTGCCTACAGGCAGTGCCCTCGACCCTGCTGGGCTGTGCAGAGGAGCTGCTCCTGGGCAGAGCTGTCTCTCTGCAGTGCTGCCCGCTTGCCAGGAGCTCCCTGTGTGCCAGGAGCCCGGCCCAGCTGAACAGCAGAGCAAGAGCCAAAGGCAGCCCTTTCTCTGCCCCTCTGGGTTCCCCGCAGGTGTCCCTGGGGCTCCAGGGGAACCTGCTGTGGAACAGGCTGAAGGAAACAATGATGTTCCCTCTTCTCACCTCTTCAGTGACACTTCTTTCCAGCAGTGACATTTCTCCCCTTAGAAAATTAACAGGATAAGATGATCACCTTTTCTAGTTTCATCATTACACAGCACACCAGGAGGGTGACAGCAAAGGATCTGATAACTCCCTGGCACAGTGGGGGTTTTCCTGGAGTCACATCCAGAAATGTGTCAGGGCTCTGAGAGGTGTCCACACCTGAGCTGGACTGATGCACTGCTCACACCCACTGGGGTGTTCAGAGACACGAGTCCTTTCCTCGCACACACACAGGCAGTTCATTGCAGCAGGGGCAGTGTCTCCCTGGGCTCCTGCTGCCACTCCCAGAGCCTGGAGCCACCTCTGCCCTGTAGTGCTCCCACCCTGCCCACTGTTACACTTCAGATGAACACTGCCCCCAGGCAACTGCTGCCACATGGGCACAAGCTCTGCTGCCCAGGAGGGTCCTGTAGTGCAGGGCTTTGCAGATGGCCACGTAGTGGTCCTAGAACATGATGGTGAGAAGGGCAACCTCCGCTGTGATCAAGAAGAAAAGCAAAAAACACCTGTGGACCTCATCCTGAGTAGGAGATGCCCCTGGTGTTCCAGAGGGAATTGGCCATGGTTTTGGGGACAGTGGTGCAGATGCAGCCCAGGTGCGTGAGGGAGAGGTGGAGCAGGAAGAAGTCCCTAGGGGTGTGCGGGTGGTGGTGGCAGGCTACATCGCTGAGGATGAGGCCTTTGCCCAGGAGGGCATCCAGGGAGATGCCCAGGAAGAAGCAGAAGTGCAAGAGCTGCAGGCCTCGCATGCCAGGAGGAGGAAGTGGGGGATGGAGCTGCTGTTGGACATGAGCTTCCTCCAGGCACCAGGAACTGTCCAAGGAGGAAAAGGCAGTGAAAACTTTGGGGACAGATTTCCTAGACCAAAACCCATGAATTCCTGTGAGCATCTACCCTCATCCCAAGTATCTGCAGTCACACATATGTGTAGATTCTGGACTGTAGAAGACAAGCTTAGCATGACTTTAAGATGATTTCTTCCCAATTTTTTGATTTATTTTTCTACTGCCAGGTCTGAGAGCTCTGTCACGGTGACTCGGGGGACATCGTGGAACCAAAGGAACCCTGAGACATTTCAGAATCCCACGTGTGTTGGGTCTGTCTGAACTGGAGTTCATTTTCTCACTGCAGCCGTCACAGTGCTGTGCTTTGCATTGGGAGCTACAAAGGGGTTAATCACACCAGTGCTTTGGCAACTGCTGAGCAGGGCTGGCCCAGCATCCACATTGTCAGCTTCCTCCCTTGAATCGGGGGCAAGATCATGGGAGGGGAGACAGAGAGGCCAGTTGAGCCAAATGGACCAAAGGGACATTGCAGAATATATGGCGTCAGCTCAGCTACAAAAACTCAGGAAAGGAACAGGAAAGGGGGGAAATCCATTTTTTACAACACTTGCCTTCTGAGCGGCCTCCCTGTGTGGTGAAGCCCTGCTTCCCGTGAAGTGGTCAGGCATGGTTGCTGACGGGAAGTAGACAATAAATCTCTTTATTTTCCTCTTCACTTATGCATGCACAAACTTTGGCTTTTGCTTTAGTAAAGTGCCTGATCTCAAGGTAGAAGTAATTTTCCATCTTTTTCTGTCTCTCCTGTCTGGTTGGGAAGGGTAGCGATAGAGCGGCTTGGTGGACACCTGGTATCCAGACAAGGTCAACCCACTGCAACATTGCAGGGTCTCATGCAACCAAAGGACTGCTGGGACACTGGGGGAACTCACGGAATCGAGCGACCGGCGTGACACTGCCCTGCATCATGGAAGCAAATGTTCCCTGGGAAACTACAGAAAACCAGGGAATTAAGGGAGGTCATTGGGACTTGCGGGACCTCATGGAATCAAACAAACCCTGGGATATCTTTGGAACTTCATGGAATCAAAGGGATAAAACAAAAGAATTAAACCCAATGACCAGAAAGCATTGGATCGAACATTTCTTTAATAGTTCAGCTGGGGATTCATGGGAGTACTCTGCAATGCATGAACCAAAGAATCAGTATAAATTTCGGAATATAAATACAGTGATACTTGAAAGACCCCCCCTTCACAAGCAGTCCATACTTACGATTTTGGGGTCAAATAGCATCTGGGATTGTATTCGTGGAGCAAGACTGCCATCTAGCGTCCATTTCTTCGGGGGGGCAGTAATTTTCGCAGAGTGCTCTTCTCGCTTAGCAGGCCTCGTAGCATCTCTGATTGATCTATCCGACCTCTAAGCCCTAAACTCAGTGTTCTAGGACCAACTAAGACATGTGTCTTAGAACTTCCCATTTGCTTAAACAATGTAGAATTGACTTTCTTCTTAACAGAACAATGAAACAAGTTTCCTGAGGCATGTAAGCTAATTTCTTGAAGATGGGCAGACGATACACTCTCTATTAGTTTTCATGTCTCATCTACATTCTCTCTCCTAAAACTAATTGTAGTCTTAAAAGAAAAGACCGCTATCATACAAAGAAAGCAAATCCCTTTGTTGATTAGGATTTTTATCTAAGAAAAAACTTCTGATTTACTAAGTCGTTTAGAAAGGAGATCCTCTCTCATTTCAGTGCCATTGTGACAATATGGGGTCTCATGTAACACATGGAACACTGAACACTGCAGATTCTAATGGGGTCATTGTGACACTCTAGGGCCTCATGGAAGAGGGAGGCCCTGCAGAGAGACCTCAAATCAGAGATTAGGGGAATCCTCAACCAGAGGAAGTTCAACAAGGGGAAGTGCCGGATTCTGTCCCTGGGATGGGGCAATCCCGGATGTACGGACAGACTGGGAATGACATGCTACGTAACAGTGCTGGGGTCCTGGTGGATGGCCAGCTGACCAAGAGTCAGTGGTGCCCTGACAGGGGCTCACCGCTCATTCACGCAAGGGTTTTCAGACACACGACTTCTTCCCTTGCACACAGACACAGAGAGTTCACGGCAGCAGGGACAGTATCTCCTGGGGCTCCTGCTGCCACGCCCGGAGCCTGGATGCACCTCAACCCTTGTGGGGTGCCACCTGCTCTACCACTATCTGAGATGCCCCACGGCCTGAGAGATGAACACGGGGAGCTCTGTCCACAGAAGCACATCCCAGAGCTGCATCCAGGGGCTTTGCCAGGCTTTAGTACCATAAATGCAATGTGACACCGAGACACTCTTTGCCCCACATAACTTCAAGGCTCCCCCAGGAGGCTGATGGCGTTTGTACTTGCTCAGGGTCATCTCCCCACACCAACACCAGGTGTGTGCTCAAGACTTGTCTGTGCAATGCAAACAGAGACACCCTGTTTAGTCCTTCTGTGTCTCTCCAGGGAAGGCTAAAGAACCTCTGTGGTCTGGGTGAGAAACCAGTGCTGGAAGTAGTGGTTCCACTGTGAGTGCCAGCCTAGAGTGGTTGGCAGGTCTGGGATGCGTGCCCTGGGGAGTTGACCTGGGTTTTCCCGTGCACATGGTAATAGCTCACACCCTGCCCTCGTGGTCCTTCATGTCCTCCTACGGAGGTGACAGCGATGGGAAAGAGAATGAAATTTTTGGCTGTGCCTTTGAGTGGCCCTCAACCCGCTGCAGATGTGCTGATTCCAGCACATCCAGTTCAGGTGTGACAGGCTGTTCCCTGGTGCTCTGAGCAAGAGGAGCAGGAGGAGGGACATGGCAGAGCCCAGTTACGGAGACTACTTCTCCATGAAGTCCAAAGCAGGTGGGAGATGCAATGCCACGCCACGTCCGAGCTGTCTCTGGGGAAGGTGCTTCGCCCTTGCGCTGCCTCGTCGTAGCACTGGTGCCAGAGCCCACGACACCCAGACCCCGAATCCTCTGCAGTGAAGGGAGGGAGGAGAAGGCAGAGGAGGGAGAGGAGGCGGAGAGGAGGCGGCCCACCCGGAGTAGGGAGTCGGGGCTGGCGGGGGCAGCGAGACGCCGGGCGGCGGATCGGCGGCTGCGGCGCTGGCGGGGAGCGGGGCTGGCGGCGCTGTCCGCGGTTCTGCTCGGTGCGCACTGCTGGCGGCCAGGGACGGCGAGGGCCGGGGCAACGACTGGGACGGCCGCGCAGGTCCCTCGAGATTGCCCTCCTGCCAGGCACGTTCTTCACAGAACTCTGCCCCCGAAATATCCGGCCGTCCGTCCCTCTCTCTTCTCCATAAAGCATTCCCTCTCAACACTCATCACTCTTTTCTTTGCCTAGCCGTTCCTGTTTCCTTGCTTTACTCTCTGTCCTTCAGAGAACTCCTGCAGTCCGTCCTTCTCCTTTCCTTCTTTTCTTCCTCTCTTTACTTTGCTTAATCCCGCAGCTTTCCATTCTTCAATGACTCCACCAATCCACCGCTCTTTCCGGTACTCATCTCTCCAGCAAATGCTAATGGACACTTCCACTACTGCACACCTTGACGTCCTCTTAAAGTTCTTCTCCGTATGGTCCTGACTGCTTCTGTGCCCTTTGTTCTGGGAAACAACATCCAGTGCAAAAAGCACTTCTGACGGCTTTTCTTCTTTATCTCCCCGCCAGTGTCTGCAGACAGAGCCCAGGTGCATCTGGACCCATTGGTAGAGACCACCGAAGGCAGTGAAATCACCATCAAGAGCTCACACGCCAACATACGAATCTGTCATTTTATCCATTTCTACCGGCAGCTCCCGGGCCACAGCCACGAGCTCCTGGCACGCACTGTTAAAGGGTCTAGAGAGCTGCGGGCGCCAGCGGGGGGCTGTCGGTGTCGGGAAATCGTCGTTGGACCGTCCTCTGGCTTCCCCGACCCCGTCCTGGGGACGCTGGTTGTATTCCTGCGCCCTGGCGGACACGCACTAATTGAAACCATCGTCTTTGGAGCTTTCAGGGGATTTTCTTAGAAATGCACAACTCGGTTTATTGGTTCTACAGCAGAGCAAAATAGCACCCCATGAAAAGAGGGCGTTTCAGTCCTGCACAAAGCATAGGCTTGTGACAGAATGCCAAGTGACGTATGCAGCACAGGGCAGCGCTAATCCGGGCATCCTGCAGTCAGCTGCAACGTGTGTCCCTAGCTTCTCCTGAGGCATCGTCTCCTGGGTACTCTGATCCACTCCAGGCAGGTACCGCGATTCTCTGGTTCATGAAGATCTTTCTCTTTGGATAGGAGGAGGGTTCTGGCCTTGCCTTAGTGTGGAAAAACACAGTCAGGGTACGCAAGACTTGGAGTGTCACTCGTCAAGGATCTGAACACTACATTTCGGACGCGTGCTGAAGAAGCTGTGAAGGCAGACAGTGCGACGGAGCGAGGTGCAACCAAACTAGACCAAGTGTTAGAAGTGGTGAGAGACGAGACAAAAGCAGTAAGAAAGGAGAGACCTCCAGCCATTTGGCCCTTGGTTCAGTACAATTGCAGACTGCTCACCTTCCTGGAAATGTGTTATCTCTGCTCTGACACCTAAGAGGGCAGAACCATGTCAGGAGCACACAGGCATAGGGAGGGTGAACTTGATGCTGTTCTTCCGCCTGGGGAGACTGTGAAAGCCACAGTTTCCTGTGATGTGATGTGTGCCTGGGATCGCTCTGGAGTTCGATCAAGAGAAGGGGCTGGGAGTAAGGGTCTCCATCTGCCAAGCCCCCAGACCTTCATCTACCCTTTCAGATGGGTGGACCAGGGCTGTCCCAGCCCCACCAGTAGCAGGCAGCACTCTGGTGGTTGCCCCTTGTGCTCCCTGGGTGTGTGTGAGGGCCTTCATCCTGTTCCCTTCTCAACCCTCAGCACATTCCCTAGGGAAAGTGCTGTCTTTGCCACCGCTGGGGTTGGGATATCCAGCAGCCTTGCTGGAGCCACGTTCCTCTCTCGCACTCTGCATTTTCCCAGTAGAGAAAGGCACAGCCAGAGACCCTGGGCTGCTGCCCAGCAGGGCTCATCTCCCTTTCTTGGGGAGCTGGGAGAGAGGTATTCTTCCCGGGCAGATGAAGAAGGACAGGGGAGAAGCCACAGAGGCGGAGGAGACACGTGTTCCCCGAGGAAGCTGCAAGCAACCCAGAGAGCTGAGGACAGCAGGGGAAGATGTGAAAGGGGCACCAGGGAAAAAGACCGGATCTCCCAAAAGCCTAGCAGTAGGTGTGCAGCAGAGCAGGTGATTGCATCTGGGGAGGGGAGGACTGCACTGTGAACTGACTGGGAGCAGCTCCTGCCCATGAGTGAGGTCCCAGAGCCCGGTAAATGCTCAGAAAGCCATCAGTGGAGGGAGACTCAGGGGCTGCTGCTTGGGGAGGGAGAAACCCAAAGAGTTCAGGTACTGAAAGTTGCCCCAGGCCTATCAAGCACTCATCTCGCTAACTTTAATAATGCACCCCATTCTACCTGCAGTCTGCCTCTGGCACACCTTCCAGTTTTCCCTAAGCTGTAACACATGCAGGGCTCCCTGTCTGCAGGATCAGCATTGTGTGTACTCAGGGAGTGAGGATCTCGGGGATTGAGGAACCCTCACAATTTACGGAGGTGGGAAGGCAGGGAAATGGACTGTTCTTTCAGTACCTGAACTCTTTGGATGCCTCAGGAGAAGCTAGGGACACACGTTGCAGCTGACTGCAGGATGCCCGGATTAGCGCTGCCCTGTGCTGCATACGTCACTTGGCATTCTGTCACAAGCCTATGCTTTGTGCAGGACTGAAACGCCCTCTTTTCATGGGGTGCTATTTTGCTCTGCTGTAGAACCAATAAACCGAGTTGTGCATTTCTAAGAAAATCCCCTGAAAGCTCCAAAGACGATGGTTTCAATTAGTGCGTGTCCGCCAGGGCGCAGGAATACAACCAGCGTCCCCAGGACGGGGTCGGGGAAGCCAGAGGACGGTCCAACGACGATTTCCCGACACCGACAGCCCCCCGCTGGCGCCCGCAGCTCTCTAGACCCTTTAACAGCGCGTGCCAGGAGCTCGTGGCTGTGGCCCGGGAGCTGCCGGTAGAAATGGATAAAATGACAGATTCGTATGTTGGCGTGTGAGCTCTTGATGGTGATTTCACTGCCTTCGGTGGTCTCTACCAATGGGTCCAGATGCACCTGGGCTCTGTCTGCAGACACTGGTGGGGAGATAAAGAAGAAAAGCCGTCAGAAGTGCTTTTTGCACTGGATGTTGTTTCCCAGAACAAAGGGCACAGAAGCAGTCAGGACCATACGGAGAAGAACTTTAAGAGGACGTCAAGGTGTGCAGTAGTGGAAGTGTCCATTAGCATTTGCTGGAGAGATGAGTACCGGAAAGAGCGGTGGATTGGTGGAGTCATTGAAGAATGGAAAGCTGCGGGATTAAGCAAAGAGAGGAAGAAAAGAAGGAAAGGAGAAGGACGGACTGCAGGAGTTCTCTGAAGGACAGAGAGTAAAGCAAGGAAACAGGAACGGCTAGGCAAAGAAAAGAGTGATGAGTGTTGAGAGGGAATGCTTTATGGAGAAGAGAGAGGGACGGACGGCCGGATATTTCGGGGGCAGAGTTCTGTGAAGAACGTGCCTGGCAGGAGGGCAATCTCGAGGGACCTGCGCGGCCGTCCCAGTCGTTGCCCCGGCCCTCGCTGTCCCTGGCCGCCAGCAGTGCGCACCGAGCAGAACCGCGGACAGCGCCGCCAGCCCCGCTCCCCGCCAGCGCCGCAGCCGCCGATCCGCCGCCCGGCGTCTCGCTGCCCCCGCCAGCCCCGACTCCCTACTCCGGGTGGGCCGCCTCCTCTCCGCCTCCTCTCCCTCCTCTGCCTTCTCCTCCCTCCCTTCACTGCAGAGGATTCGGGGTCTGGGTGTCGTGGGCTCTGGCACCAGTGCTACGACGAGGCAGCGCAAGGGCGAAGCACCTTCCCCAGAGACAGCTCGGACGTGGCGTGGCATTGCATCTCCCACCTGCTTTGGACTTCATGGAGAAGTAGTCTCCGTAACTGGGCTCTGCCATGTCCCTCCTCCTGCTCCTCTTGCTCAGAGCACCAGGGAACAGCCTGTCACACCTGAACTGGATGTGCTGGAATCAGCACATCTGCAGCGGGTTGAGGGCCACTCAAAGGCACAGCCAAAAATTTCATTCTCTTTCCCATCGCTGTCACCTCCGTAGGAGGACATGAAGGACCACGAGGGCAGGGTGTGATCTATTACCATGTGCACGGGAAAACCCAGGTCAACTCCCCAGGGCACGCATCCCAGACCTGCCAACCACTCTAGGCTGGCACTCACAGCGGAACCACTACTTCCAGCACTGGTTTCTCACCCAGACCACAGAGGTTCTTTAGCCTTCCCTGGAGAGACACAGAAGGACTAAACAGGGTGTCTCTGTTTGCATTGCACAGACAAGTCTTGAGCACACACCTGGTGTTGGTGTGGGGAGATGACCCTGAGCAAGTACAAACGCCATCAGCCTCCTGGGGGAGCCTTGAAGTTATGTGGGGCAAAGAGTGTCTCGGTGTCACATTGCATTTATGGTACTAAAGCCTGGCAAAGCCCCTGGATGCAGCTCTGGGATGTGCTTCTGTGGACAGAGCTCCCCGTGTTCATCTCTCAGGCCGTGGGGCATCTCAGATAGTGGTAGAGCAGGTGGCACCCCACAAGGGTTGAGGTGCATCCAGGCTCCGGGCGTGGCAGCAGGAGCCCCAGGAGATACTGTCCCTGCTGCCGTGAACTCTCTGTGTCTGTGTGCAAGGGAAGAAGTCGTGTGTCTGAAAACCCTTGCGTGAATGAGCGGTGAGCCCCTGTCAGGGCACCACTGACTCTTGGTCAGCTGGCCATCCACCACGACCCCAGCACTGTTACGTAGCATGTCATTCCCAGTCTGTCCGTACATCCGGGATTGCCCCATCCCAGGGACAGAATCCGGCACTTCCCCTTGTTGAACTTCCTCTGGTTGAGGATTGCCCAAACCCCTGATTTGAGGTCTCTCTGCAGGGCCTCCCTCTTCCATGAGGCCCTAGAGTGTCACAATGGTCCCTTGATTTCATGGGAATCTGCAGTGTTCAGTGTTCCATGTGTTACATGAGGCCCCATATTGTCACAATGGCACTGAAATGAGAGAGGATCTCCTTTCTAAACGACTTCGTAAATCAGAAGTTTTTTCTTAGATAAAAATCCTAATCAACAAAGGGATTTGCTTTCTTGGCATGGTAGTGGTCTTTTCTTTTAAGACTACAATTAGTTTTAGGAGAGAGAATGTAGATGAGACATGAAAACTAATAGAGAGTGTATCGTCTGCCCATCTTCAAGAAATTAGCTTACATGCCTCAGGAAACTTGTTTCATTGTTCTGTTAAGAAGAAAGTCAATTCTACATTGTTTAAGCAAATGGGAAGTTCTAAGACACATGTCTTAGTTGGTCCTAGAACACTGAGTTTAGGGCTTAGAGGTCGGATAGATCAATCAGAGATGCTACGAGGCCTGCTAAGCTAAAGACCACTCTGCGAAAATGACTGCCCCTCCCAGAAGAAATGGACGCTAGATGGCAGTCTTGCTCCACGAATACAATCCCAGATGCTATTTGACCCCAAAATCGTAAGTATGGACTGCTTGTGAAGGGGGGGTCTTTCAAGTATCACTGTATTTATATTCCGAAATTTATACTGATTCTTTGGTTCATGCATTGCAGAGTACTCCCATGAATCCCCAGCTGAACTATTAAAGAAATGTTCGATCCAATGCTTTCTGGTCATTGGGTTTAATTCTTTTGTTTTATCCCTTTGATTCCATGAAGTTCCAAAGATATCCCAGGGTTTGTTTGATTCCATGAGGTCCCGCAAGTCCCAATGACCTCCCTTAATTCCCTGGTTTTCTGTAGTTTCCCAGGGAACATTTGCTTCCATGATGCAGGGCAGTGTCACGCCGGTCGCTCGATTCCATGAGTTCCCCCAGTGTCCCAGCAGTCCTTTGGTTGCATGAGACCCTGCAATGTTGCAGTGGGTTGACCTTGTCTGGATACCAGGTGTCCACCAAGCCGCTCTATCGCTACCCTTCCCAACCAGACAGGAGAGACAGAAAAAGATGGAAAATTACTTCTACCTTGAGATCAGGCACTTTACTAAAGCAAAAGCCAAAGTTTGTGCATGCATAAGTGAAGAGGAAAATAAAGAGATTTATTGTCTACTTCCCGTCAGCAACCATGCCTGACCACTTCACGGGAAGCAGGGCTTCACCACACAGGGAGGCCGCTCAGAAGGCAAGTGTTGTAAAAAATGGATTTCCCCCCTTTCCTGTTCCTTTCCTGAGTTTTTGTAGCTGAGCTGACGCCATATATTCTGCAATGTCCCTTTGGTCCATTTGGCTCAACTGGCCTCTCTGTCTCCCCTCCCATGATCTTGCCCCCGATTCAAGGGAGGAAGCTGACAATGTGGATGCTGGGCCAGCCCTGCTCAGCAGTTGCCAAAGCACTGGTGTGATTAACCCCTTTGTAGCTCCCAATGCGAAGCACAGCACTGTGACGGCTGCAGTGAGAAAATGAACTGCAGCTCAGACAGACCCAAGACACGTGGGATTCTGAAATGTCTCAGGGTTCCTTTGGTTCCACGATGCCCCCCGTGTCACCGTGACACAGCTGTCAGACCTGGCAGTAGAAAAATAAATCAAAAAATTCAGAAGAAATCATCTTAAAGTCATGCTAAGCTTGTCTTCTACAGTCCAGAATCTACACATATGTGTGACTGCAGATACTTGGGATGAGGGTAGATGCTCACAGGAATTCATGGGTTTTGGTCTAGGAAATCTGTCCCCAATGTTTTCACTGCCTTTTCCTCCTCGGACAGTTCCTGATGCCCGGAGGAAGCTCATGTCCAACAGCAGCTCCATCCCCCACTTCCTCCTCCTGGCATGCGAGGCCTGCAGCTCTTGCACTTCTGCTTCTTCCTGGGCATCTCCCTGGATGCCCTCCTGGGCAAAGGCCTCATCCTCAGCGATGTAGCCTGCCACCACCACCCGCACACCCCTAGGGACTTCTTCCTGCTCCACCTCTCCCTCACGCACCTGGGCTGCATTTGCACCACTGTCCCCAAAGCCATGGCCAATTCCCTCTGGAACACCAGGGGCATCTCCTACTCAGGATGAGCTGCACAGGTGTTTTTTGCTTTTCTTCTTGATCACAGCGGAGGTTGCCCTTCTCACCATCATGTTCTAGGACCACTACGTGGCCATCTGCAAAGCCCTGCACTACAGGACCCTCCTGGGCAGCAGAGCTTGTGCCCATGTGGCAGCAGTTGCCTGGGGGCAGTGTTCATCTGAAGTGTAACAGTGGGCAGGGTGGGAGCACTACAGGGCAGAGGTGGCTCCAGGCTCTGGGAGTGGCAGCAGGAGCCCAGGGAGACACTGCCCCTGCTGCAATGAACTGCCTGTGTGTGTGCGAGGAAAGGACTCGTGTCTCTGAACACCCCAGTGGGTGTGAGCAGTGCATCAGTCCAGCTCAGGTGTGGACACCTCTCAGAGCCCTGACACATTTCTGGATGTGACTCCAGGAAAACCCCCACTGTGCCAGGGAGTTATCAGATCCTTTGCTGTCACCCTCCTGGTGTGCTGTGTAATGATGAAACTAGAAAAGGTGATCATCTTATCCTGTTAATTTTCTAAGGGGAGAAATGTCACTGCTGGAAAGAAGTGTCACTGAAGAGGTGAGAAGAGGGAACATCATTGTTTCCTTCAGCCTGTTCCACAGCAGGTTCCCCTGGAGCCCCAGGGACACCTGCGGGGAACCCAGAGGGGCAGAGAAAGGGCTGCCTTTGGCTCTTGCTCTGCTGTTCAGCTGGGCCGGGCTCCTGGCACACAGGGAGCTCCTGGCAAGCGGGCAGCACTGCAGAGAGACAGCTCTGCCCAGGAGCAGCTCCTCTGCACAGCCCAGCAGGGTCGAGGGCACTGCCTGTAGCCACGAGAGAAGAGAAGCAAGGCAGAGGGAGGTTAAAGGCAGCAGAAAGATGGGAGGTGTTCAGCTGAGACTTCCCTTGGGGACACGACTTCACACTGCTCTGCAGAGTGAGTCTACAGGTGCAGGGCAATGTCGCTTGTGTTCCTGGAGGAATCTCCTAAAGCTACCACATCCCACAGCCTTGCGCATCTGTCAGGACTCTCCCAGTTTCTCTGTTGCACAGGAGGAGGATGTTCTCCAGGGCAGACCTTCCCTGCAGCACCGTCAGAGGGACAGCGCAGGTGGGCTCCTTCTCCCAGGGATGGCTGCGGGCTGGGAAGGTGGGGGTGCAGCCAGGGGTGCCCGGGGCTGTCCTGCAGAGCAGGGTCCCTGTGCTCCGGGGTTCTTCGTGTCAGGGCAGGGACCCTGCTGCCTGCCGGGGTCAGGTCTCATCCTGCCTGGGGAGTTGCCCACACCTCTGCAGCGAGAAGCTGTCGGTGGGTGGCGAGAACCCCAGCAGGAGCCAGGCGGGGTCTTCCTGCCGTTGGATGAGTGCTGTGGGAGGTCAGGGCTGCTCCCAGGTCCAGATCACACCAGCACATTTCCAAGAGCACTGTCAAATGGGAAGGACAAAGAACAATTATTAGGAAGGAAAGGAGTTTTTCTGAGTCAGTGTTTTCAGTTTCCTGCTCCTGAGGAATCTGGGGGTTGAGAAATGGAAAAGGAGCTCTCATGTTGGACAAGTCACTGAGACTCCTGAGCTGTAACTTGGAATGCACAATGCTTCTGCAAGCAACATCCTAAAGTGCTTTCGGCCTCTGCTCTGCTTTTGACGGAAGCAGCATCACTTCTGCTGGACCCATCTGTTTTTTCTTGATCTGCCCTTTTCCACCTGCAAAAAGAAAAGTTGCCCAGTCAGTGCCCTGCAAACAGGCAGGTTTCTCTTAGGTCAAAGTGAGTGCACAGACATTCGCATGGAGTGCTGACAGGGAAGTCATGAATGGATTTCTGATGTTGAGTCTACAGTTTTGAAATCAGAAAATGTGCTGTTGAAGTCATCGTCAGCCTTTGAGAGGGAAACAGGAGAAAAATCGGATAAACTTCTTGCTAAAAATGAGCTGCTTCAAATTGAGGTTGACCACCTTCAAAGTCTTGATAAAATTTGGAGGATTCTGAAACACTCAGCTCACCAATTACCCCCATCAGTGCTAGACAATGCCCACAGTGTAAAGGCATAAAGCCCTCCCAGCCCCTCCAGGAGCCCTCAAATCCCATCCCGGTCCCACAGGACACTCCCAACTTCCCCTCAAACCCTCCCAGGCCCCCAGACTGCCTTCCAGACCCACAAAAACCCACAAGATGCCCCCAAACCCCTCCCAGTCACCTCCAGCCCTCCCAGGACCCCTCAAACCCTCTCCTAGTTGCCCCCTTCCCCTCGAGGACGCACCCAAACTCTCTCCCAGTCCCTTCCCAGACCCCTGACGATTCCCCAAACCCCTCACAGTCACCCCACTCTCCCCAACTTCCTTCCCAACCCCCCAAGCTCCCCAAACCCCCTCACAGTGGCCCCACTTTCCCCAACTTCCTTCCCAACCCCCCAATCTCCCCAAACCCCCTCACAGTGGCCCCACTTTCCCCAACCTCCCTCCCAACCCCCCAAGTTCCCCCAAACCCCTTCCCACTTACCTCCACGACCCCCAACCCCTTCTCAGCCTCCCCAGTCCTTCCCAAACCCCCTCCCAGTTGCCGGTCCGTCCCCAGGCTCCGCTGAGGAGGTGCCCCAGGCTCGGCTGAGGAGGTGCCCCAGGCTGACGGGCCCGCCCTGCCAGGGGGCGGTTCCAGCAGCACGTCGGGAGCCACCCCCTGCCCCGAAAGCTCCCGCCCGCCTTGGAGCCACCTCAGCTGCCCCTGCAGGGGAGAAACCAGCCCGGAGCAGAGCAGGGGATGGGGCCGGGCTGGGGCTTCCATGGCCGGGGGCACTGGGAGAGAGGGGAGACACTGGGATGGGCTGAGAGGGCACTGGGAGAGAGAGGGGAAAGATTTTTACCCTTTTCCTGGGCACTGGAACACCCTCTGCACCCCCGTTCCCGGCCATGCCGGCTCTCCTTCCCCCCAAGCCATGAACCGGTTTTGGGGCTCCCTCGTGGGTCGCAGCCAATAGAACGGCTCTGCTGGAATGACGTCACTGGCAAATTCTGCTCGGCCCCTCTCCTCGTGCCGGTGAGTCATCCAACAGAACGTCGATACTTCCACGGGGGCTGCCGGGAGCGGGCGGTGGGGGGGGAGGATGGGGGTTGAACCCGATCGGTCCCGATCGATCCCGGCCCCAGGGTCTCCCCCCGCCGCGATGTTTTCCATGTGCGGCCCCAACGAGGCCATGGTGGTGTCGGGTGAGTTCAGGGGGTCCGGGGGCTCCTGGTGACCCCTCTGAATCTCCCCCAAGACTCTCGGGAACTGCCCAGATCCCCCCCAAGACTCCTGGGGACCCTCCGAAAGCCCCCGTCCTGGGGGCCGCCCCTCCGCCTCTCCCCCTCCCCCCCCAAATCTCCTGTGCATCCCCTTATCCCTTGAAAATCTTCTGGCACCACCTCAGACCCCCAAACTCCCTCCTGGGGACCCCCAAACCCTCTTCAGGACTCCTGGGCCCCTCCCGACCCCCTCCTAGAATCTTTTGGGTCTCCCCAACCCTTTATGAGGGATTCCTCTGTCCATTTTTCCCCCCCAGACTGCTGGGGGTCAACCCCCCCCAGAAACTACTGGGAACCCCTCAGTGTCCCACCATGAGATTCCTGGGTCCCTCTCCTCCCAACCCCCTGTGGGTGCCCCCATCCTTTCCCCCCCTCGAAAATACTCTTGGGGGTCCCCCAATGTCCCCCCCAGCCCCCATCCTGCCGGGGATGGATTTGGGGGCATCTCCTTCCCCTTCCCTCTGGCCCGAAGGCCAATGCCCTCCCTGTCCTTCTTCCTTCGCCCCCAGGCAGAAAAGAGAAGAGAAACAACCAGTTGGCCCTGGCAGGTTTGGGGGTGTGCAGGTTGTGGTTGAGTGGTTGAGAAGGGAGAGGAGGGGACTGGTGTTTGGGCAGAGTCCAGCAGGTGATGTCTTTTGTGTCTGGCAAGGCAAGGCAAGGCAAAGAGGAGCTTCTGTGCTGATGCTGTCACTTGTTTTTTGTGTCTGTTGGAACTGGAGCAAGGATGTTTGTCCGGGAAAAGTGCTGCCCTACTCCACGTGGCCCCTTCCCCCCTTCCCCCACATGTTCTTTCTATTTTACCAGTAGTCCTTGGTCGGCTCCACGACCATGCAGCTGTCAGTGTTCACGACATACCCCTCAGCCCCTTCTCTTGTGGGCTCCTACACTTGCCAACCCTAAGCTGCTCCAAAGTTCTCTTGCTGTCAGTTCATAAAGAGGTCTTGTCAAGTGTTACTGATTTAGAAACTAAACCCTGACATCTTTGTCTTTGCAAAAGATGTGTGTGAAAGGGCAGTGCTGGTGCAAAGCAGTGTTTTGAGCTTCACATTGGGTGATTGGCAGCTTCCTCTGCATCACCCACGCACAATGGGTTTCTTTGAAAAGTACTTTTCACTTCAAATGTGACACTAGATTAGCCTGTAGGACATCCTGTCCCCAACTGGATAACTGTAAATATTAATAATAAAAAAGTGAGCCCCTCCATTATTCAAGAACAGCTTGTATCTCTGTACTAAAAGCATCCAAGGGTCATGTACCCTAGTTTTCTATCTGACAAGGGTTTGGAGGGGCTGCTTTGTGCAGGGAACCCTTGGGGGCCCCTTGCAGATGCGTGGGGTGCACTCTGGGGGTGTGGGGCTTTATTTCTTTGGTTGCCAGGGGCCACTGTGAGTCAGTGAGCTGGCGTGGGGACAATGGGCAGGGCTGGCTGGGACAGGCTGTGGCACCTGTGACATAAAAGGGAAGTGTCCCCGTGGGGCAGCTCTGCAGGGCCCATCAGGGGATGCTGCCCAGTGCAGCCTGTGCTGTGGGGCTTGAAGGAGAAAAGAGCTTTGTTCAAGTGAGAAGTGAAATAGTGTGTTGGCTGTGGGAACGGGAAGGGAAGAGGAACGGGGAATGGGAAGGGAAAAAGGAATGGAAAGGCATCTGCTGATGCTGTCATTTGTTTGTTATGTCTGTGTGTAGCAGGGAGATTGCCAAAACTGAAACCAGTACACAGTTGAAAGCTGAACAAAACAACATTTATTCCAAAGAAAGTAGCAAACAAAATGAGAAACCGAGAGACAGAAAAGAGAAAGGAAACAAGCCCCCAAGATAACCCCCCATTCACTCAAGTGTTACTTACCAGGTTGTCTTACCGACCCCAGAATGCTTAGAATTCCCCAGAGCAGAAGCTGCATCCTCATTATCCTCAATGAGCCAATTTTCATTAATGTGAGGAAAGCTGGGAGACTGTAGAAAACATCAGTTGAACTTCAAAGTCTCCTGGTTTCTGTCTCTCCTCAGAATCAGGGTTCTCTGTGTTTTCCCAAGTCTCAATGCCAGGGTAAGACACTGTTTTATGAAGTTGCCTGACCAAAGCAGGAGCCTGTTTTTTTAGCAACAGTTTTCTCTCTGCACTCTGGTGCAACAAGACTTTGAAGGTGGTCAACCTCAATTTGTAGCAGCTCATTTTTAGCAACAAGTTTATCCAATTTTTCTCCTGTTTCCCTCTCAAAGGCTAACGATGACTTCAACAGCACATTTTCTGATTTCAAAACAGTAGACTCAACATCAGAAATCCATTCAGAAGCAGGAGAATTTTTAGCTTCTTATTGTGCACAAGACAAACAGGCTTATATAACACTACATGAATTGTACCTTTACCATTTCCTTCCTTACATTGCTGCTTAGCCTGACATTGTTCCATGCATAGCACAAATTTCTCCTTAACTTTCTGAAACCTTTGAACCAAGTCTTTCCAAGCCTGGGAAAGCAGAGATTTGTATTTTTGCAGCAGATTATCCTTGACAACCCTGCTTCGCTGCAGCAATTTAATGCCACCCGAAAGGAGGGAGTTTAGATTTTTGCCTGTCAGTGCCCCCCGGAAAGTCGAGACCCTTGTGTCCAACCAGTCCGTGGCATCTTGTAATGAGATCCTTCACGTAAAGATTCACAAGATCAGAGTGCTTTGAGTGCCCTTGTCAGGGGGATCTCAGCCAACAACATGAAGGCCCCTCAGCAGACCCTGCTGAAGTGTTTCCCGCTGCTGGCAACTGAAAGAACTCACTCTAACAGTTCAGGGAATAACACTCTTTATTAATACAAATTGTGACAGGTTAGTAAGGTTTATCATCAGTGGTGATAAGGTCTGGCTGCAAAAATATGTTTTAAAGCAATCTTCTGACATCTATGAAGCAAGCACAAGCTCTGGTCCTAAAAGCAATAGTTAACATGCCTTGCCAGTGCCCTTGGCCATCTCCAGCACAACTTGTCCTGTGCTGTCCCACAGCTGCTTCTGTTTCCCTGCAGGCTGCAGACACCCATCTGGCTTCCCCCCCGGCTCTCACCCCTGCCATTTGCAACACTTCCCTGACCGCTGCCCACCCTCACACTCTGTTTCTCCAAATACACACATGGAGTGATCTCCTCCTCCTTCTGCATGCTTCTCCTCCCACAGCAATGCCCTTGCAGGGACATTTCTTTCTCCTCGTCCCCTCTCTCCACCTTTCCAACTGCAGTGTGGGGCAGTGTCTCTGTCTCGGGCAGTTTCCTTCCTCCTAGGAAAGGTCCAGCAGGTGGGACACAGCCTTTCCAGCAGCATGCCAAGCCCTCAGCCTTCCTGGGGCCTTTCCCCTGCCCTGACAGCAGCAGCTTCCATGTGCTGTCCCCAGGCTGCTCCTTTCAGCTGCTGGCACAGACAGGGCCCAGCTGTGCCAGCTGCTGTCCCATCCTGCGCTCAGCACGAGGGACGGGGCAGCCCAAAGAGAAGCCCCATTGCTGGAGTGAGCCCAGGCCCTCAGTTAGAGGGGATCTCCCAGTCCCTGTGACAGCCTGTTGGTCACAGCCTTGTGCTGGGCTGTCAGAGACCCTGCTCTGCCCCTTTCTGAGATGCCCCACGGTCTGAGGGACAGACACAGGGAGCTGTGTTCACAGAAGCACGTCCCAGGGTTGCATTCCGGTGGTTTCCAAGGGGATGTGACTCTCAAAATGAAAGTGATCTCAAGACACTGTCCTTCCTGGCCTCTCTAAAAGTAACTGATGGCATTTGTGTTCACTCTGATTCCTCTCTCCACACACACACACACACACACACACACACACACGCAGTGTGAATGCTTAACTCTCTTCTTTACAGTGCAAATATGCTCATTTGATGTTCCTCCATGGGGGACAAACAATCCTTATGAGGTGGAGAGATAGACCAGTGCTGGGAACAGTGATTGCAAGGGACTGGTCTGTGATGAGTGCACTGGGGCCCCTTGAGCAGGGGGCCCAGAAAATAGGGTCACAGACCAGACTATTTTGGTCACTGTTGGTCCTTCAAGAAAAAGGCAATCGATTGGCAGATCGAGAGGCAAAAAAGGCAGCAGAAAACGGCCAGGTAGAACTTGCCTCCCTAGTTCCTGATGGCAAAATCATAGAGGTAAGCCCTAATGTATCATATTCAAAGGAGGACTTAAAGTTAATAAAAGATCAACAAGCTCAACGCAAAGGTAACATGTACTACTTAGAAACAGGACAAATAGTGGTACCTGAAAGGGTACTATGGAAAGTTGTACAGGCAGAACATAACAAAACTCATTGGGGGGCAGATGCACTACACAAATACCTAAGGAAACAAATTATAAGATTAAATTTATACACTACAATAATCCAGGTTACTAAACAATGCAAGACTTGCCTTCAAAATAATCCTCACACAACCAATAAAATCGAGATAGGGACAATTGGCAAAGGTAATCTTCCAGGGCAACACTGGCAGATGAGTTGCCTAGGAAAGGAGGTTACAGATACCTGTTGGTTTTGACAGATACTTTCTCAAATTGGCCAGAGGCTTTCCCGACCTGAAGCAATAAGGCTCGAGAAGTTGTCAAGGTACTACTTAATGACATTATCCCCAGGTTTGGAGTACCTGACATCGTCTCCTTGGACAGAGGACCACATTTTGTAGCTAGCACTATACAAAGAATTAGCAGCATTCTGCAAATCAATTGGCAATTACACACTCCATATCGACCACAGGCGAGTGGTCAGGTGGAGAAAATTAATCATTTGATAAAACAGCAATTGGCAAAAATCTGTCAAGAAGTAAACCTACATTGGTACCAAGCTTTACCTCTGGCCTTATTGCAAATAATGGTCAAACCTAAGACTAAAGAAGGGCTAAGCCCTTTTGAAATGTTATATGGAAGACCCTATGGGAATTATTATCAAGGAGAAGATCTCATACTAGTTGGGGAAGGATATGTACGGGAATACCTGATCTCATTAAGTAAACAGTTGTCAAAAATTAACAAACAAGTAATGAGTACTCACTCAAGAGGAATAGACCAACCCTTACATAACATTTCCCCTGGGGAGTGGGTGTATGTTAAAACTTTTTCAGGCCAACCACTAGAAGAGAAGTGGAAAGGACCATACCAGGTGCTTCTGACAACCTACACAGCAATCAAAATTAAAGAACAGCCCACCTAGATTCATTATTCATGAGTGAAGAAGGCACCTTGAGAAACATGGATGTCAGAACCTGTAGGACCAACCACCCTCAAGTTTACTCGACACTAGCGGCTGGAACTCTGATAAGTATAATAACTCTGGCTCAAGCCATTACCTTAGACTGGCCATGGTCTAGGGCTTATATTGGCTATTCTGGTATGTCTGGAAAAAACATTTCTAATTTAAACCTGGCCACTGTGGTCATGCACAAAAATAGACCATATTTTGATTGGGAAAAAAGAAATGGGCTTAGTACCTTAACTGGAATAAGTGGGAAAACACAGATAGGATGTAGAGGAATTAACAAACCTGACAATGAGAAACAAATATCCCAAACACAAATCACTGTAAGAGAATCCGTAAAAGGAAACCTGATTGGTAAGTCCGTCTGTATGTCTGATCAATGCTGGCACAACTTTACCATAGATACACCAGTTTTTGTAATATGTCTTTGGGCTACTCTGAAAGGAGACAAAGCACTATCAAAAAAATTTACACCACAACAACAGCAACAACACAGACTCCTGCTCCTTCATTACATACACCCTCAGAATGTACAAAAAGAAATCATAATCTTTCCCTTGTAGGACCTTATGTAATTAGACAATCTAATGAGCAGAAGTTACTCTTGGACCCTACATATTCTCTGAAAAAGGTCCAAGTAAAAATACAATCAAATATATCCTCTATAAAAGAGGATTGCCAACCCTTCATTCTCCAAAGTCTTAAAAGATGGAGTACTTAGTTAAAAACTAGATCCCATCATGAAAGAGCCCAGAGAGATCTAATGGGATGGTTTGGATCAGGGCTAGGAGTATTAAATTCAATAGATCAGGAAATGTTAATTAATAAACTCAGCACTGTAACCTCTGATTTGGGAAAACTGGAGGTACCACTAAGATCATCATTAATGACTATAGCTGAAACACAATCTCTTACTACAGATTTGATGATCTTGTTAACTGAACACACATCTAAAGGTTTTCAGGTTGTGACTAATGTCTTTGGAAAATTACAAAAAAATGTTTCAGTAGCAATACAGTGTATCCAAACTCAGCAATGGATACAATCTGTACCTGCAGGAATTATAAGAGAAGGAACATCAGGAATTTTACCTCAAGAGATAAGAGAGATCATATCCAGACAAGACACCACAAGCAAATTTGAAAAAGAACATCAGGCATGGTGGCAGTTAGTGAACTTCACGTATAACACAGAGCAGGAGCAGATAGAGGCATATGTTCTTACCATCCGTGAGGCAAAAGAACAGACCATATTTCCTGTCTTAGCATTAGGAGCAATACACTGGGACATTGTAGTTAGACCTATAGGGCATAATGTCTGGGCAAGTTATGACAAGGACATGGGGAGGTGGCAAACTGTCAACACGAAGGCCTGTATACCTAGAGAACAACTAGGATATCTGTGTGAAAATGCTGTAATAGAGAAGGAGGATTTATGGTTAGATACAGAAGACAGTGTGTGTACATTTGAAATGTTCCCAAATACACAGACACAGTCCCAAGTGTATTATGTGGGTAAGGGATGTGCCTGCATCAGGACACCTTGCACAAGTATAACAATTGATAATTGTAAAGAGTTAACTAATGGTACTAACTTCTGTGTTTGCAACTTTACTAAAATAATAAGATGTGACTTTAGATACACTGCTCCTGTGACCACCATACAATTGATCTCAGATAAACATATGTTATATCACGAGGTGCCTAAACTACAAATAGGCATGGACATTAATATCCTCCAGAAAATGCTCTATCATCCCGATATTGAACAAATGATGGAAAAGGTAAATGCTACTTCACATCGCATGCTGTGGCAACTGAAACATGACACAGGGGAGATAAAAAAACCTCGTTACAAAAGTGACAAAGACTGGAGAACATCATTGGTGGAGCATATTTCTGAGATTAACCAATAGACATTCACCCACGGCAGCTCAGCTATGTAACTTCCTGATTCATCTGATCTCGGTTTTGATGCTGGCAGCTCTCCTCCTTACAATCGTCAATCTATGGATGTAGTGGAAAATAAAGACTATAGCACAACAAGTACATGTGCCCTGGACTGTACAAAAAGTGATGCAAAAGAATTTGCATTAGTTAAAAGAAAAGGGGGGAATTGAAATAGAAAATAAAATAAAATTTAGCTAAGTTAATTTAGATATGTAAGCATGACTTTGCAAAATGTAAAACTGCTTAAAAAGTTTCTGCCCAAACTCTGGACAATTAAGATAAAAATAGCTTAGGGAACAGGGAAAGCTTTTTAGCACGTAGAGAGGGGTGGGGAACCTGAAACTGTTTTAAATGATAAAACTTTATGTAACTACTCTATAATGGGAAGAATAGGAGGTAAAACTAAGTGTCTATTTAGATAAGGCAGACTGCAAAAAGAGCGTGTGTATAGATAATTTTAAACTTGCTATTTTCAAACTGTATAAAAAGCTATGGTATTCCTTTGCTCAGTGGAGCGCACTGGGGAGAACATCTGCCCCTTTCACATTCCCCGGCCGTAATAAAAGTGGTTTTCAGATTGTTCAAAAGTTTCTTTGAATCACCCCACCCATTTACCTCTTACCGGTTTCACGCCCTCTTGAACTCTCTCTTCAAAGTTCTTTTCAACTTTCCCTTACGGTACTTGTTGGCTATCGGTCTCGTGCCCGTATTTAGCCTTAGATGGAGTTTACCACCCGCTTTGGGCTGCATTCCTAAACAACCCGACTCCGAGAAGCCCCGGGCCCGGCGCGCCGGGGAGCCGCTACCGGCCTCACACCGTCCGCGGGCTGCGGCCTCGACTTGGGTCCCCGAGAGCGCCGCCGGGAAGGGGGGCTTCTGTACGCCACATGTCCCGCGCCCCACCGCGGGGCGGGGATTCGGCGCTGGGCTCTTCCCTCTTCACTCGCCGTTACTGAGGGAATCCTCGTTAGTTTCTCTTCCTCCGCTGACTAATATGCTTAAATTCAGTGGGTCGCCACGTCTGATCTGAGGTCGCAAGCCCAAAGGCGCCCCGGCCGTCGGGCGCACGCTCGACCGCTACACCGCCGCCGCGCTCGCGGGGCTAAACCCCCACTGCCCTTCTCCCGCCGAGCCGCGCGCCCCGACCGACCGACGGACGGACGGACGGACGGAGGCGAGCTCGGGGAGGGAGGGAGGCGCGGGGGGGAAAAGGCACCCGCCGGCCGGCCGGCGACAGAGCCCCAGCCCGGAGACGAGACCCTAAAGGAGTCGCCGGAGACGGCCCGCCGCGGAACCGCCGGGGACAGAAAGAAGCGGCGCTCTTAGGGCGCGGCGAACGAGGGGGGGGAAAGGAGGAGGGGGTGACCCCCGGCGCTCGCGCCTCGCGCGCGCGCGGCAGCACGGCACGGTATCCGCGCGGTACCCACCCGCAGACAGCCGCCCTCGCTACCCTGCCCTTTTTGTCGCGCGGCCTCTCTCTCCCCGACCGCCGCACCGGGACCCGACGTCGCCGCCGACGCTGAGCCCGGCGGCCCGCGCCGGGACGAGCTCCGCCCCAGCGGCTCGCTCCGAGAGCGGGGAGCTACGGAGCGCTCCCCGAGTCTGCATTTAGGGGTACGAAGGCCCCCCCCGCCCGGCCGGGCCTGCGAGGCGCCCCAGCCGCGCCGCCGGGGACGCCCCCGGGCGGCGATTGATCGTCAAGCGACGCTCAGACAGGCGTAGCCCCGGGAGGAACCCGGGGCCGCAAGTGCGTTCGAAGGATCAATGTGTCCTGCAATTCACATTAATTCTCGCAGCTAGCTGCGTTCTTCATCGACGCACAAGCCGAGTGATCCACCGCTAAGAGTTGTCTGACTTTCGGCACCGCCCCGCACGCGCGGAGGGGCCGGGACCGCTCGCGTCGAGCGGCCCCTCGTCCGGCGAGAACGTCGCATCTCACTTGACCGCACGAGCACGCACAGGAGCGAAGGAGAGGCGGGGAGGAACCCCGCCGGGCTCCCAAGGACGGCCAAGGCGGGGAGCCCGCGATCGCGGCCGAATCCCCCCCTCCGGTGATCACCGGCGCCGCGGGGTAGAAACGCGCCTCGCGCCGCCTTCGGAGGCGGCCCAGGCGCCCGGCCTCCGCGCGGAGAGCGGTAGCGCGCGCGCCAGACCACACGCCGCCCGTCTCCCGCCCCGCCTCCTAGCCGGGATGACGCGCCCGCGGGGCGGGGTGCGGCCCTCGGTCCGCACTCGCCACTCCTCTCTTCTCTGCACCCGCCCGACACACCCTCGGGGCCGCGGGCAACGCCAACGCCGCCGCCTCACCGGCGGACCGCCGCGCCGCCGGGCCGAGCTCGGCAGACGGCTCCACCGCCGGCCAGACGGGGTCGGCGCCGGCACCCGAGCCGGCGTCGGCAGCGCCCGAGGCCGGCCGGACGACGGCCCGCCGCTGGCGCGGAGGCCCTGCCGGCACCGCCGCCGCCGCTTGGCGCCCTCGACCCCTCTTGGCGGGCACGCGCTCGGCCGGGGGGGACGACGCACCTCGGCTGCCACCGCACGACTTCTCCGCGGACGCCGGCCGGGGCGACGGGGAAGCTGCCGGACCTGGACAAGAGCTCTACCCACGGGGCTCGGAGACCAGGGGTTGGAGACCCCAGCTCGGAGACCGGCTGAGGTCGGAGACCAGGTCTACCTGCCGCTGGGCAGGCGGCCCGGCAGGGGGAGCCCGGGCGCTCTGGCTCTAAGTCCCCTCGCCGGCAACAGGTCTACCCATCGCTAAGGCCAGCTCCGGAGCTCCAGCTCCAAGTCCCCGTGCCGACAACAGGTCTACCCGCCGCCGGGGCCCCTCGCGCGCGGTACCTTCCCCGCCCAGGCGCCGCCCCGTCCGCCCGGGCTGCCGACGCCGGCAGTTAGTTTTACCTTACTGATGATGTGTTGTTGCAACAGTAATCCTGCTCAGTACGAGAGGAACCGCAGGTTCAGACCCCTGGTGCGTGCGCTTGGCTGAGGAACCACTGGCACGAGGCTACCATCTGCGGGCTTATAACTGAACGCCTCTAAGTCAGAATCCCGCCTAGACGTACCGATGCCGCAGCGCCGCCGGCGCCTCGGTGGGCTCGCGATAGCCGGCCGCCCGCCCCGCCCGGGGCGGGCCCGGGGCGGAGCGGCGGACGGACGCGGCGCCGCCTCTCCCCCGTCGCGTACCGCATGATCGTGGGGCACCCGGCGCTAAATCATTCGTAGACGACCTGATTCTGGGTCAGGGTTTCGTACGTAGCAGAGCAGCTCCCTCGCTGCGATCTGTTGCGAATCAGCCCTCGACACAAGTTTTTGTCCACCGATCGCTCGCTGACAGACGGCGGGCCGGGTGCTGACAGGGGGCCCCGGCGCCGCGCTCGGCCCAGCTTCCCTCCGCGCGGGTCCAAAGCCCGAGACGCGGGGTCCCGGGGGCCGGGCCTAAGGGCGAAAGAGAGAAGGGGGACACGCGCGCGGGACGCCGGCGGCGGCCCGTCCTTCCCTCCGTGCGGCTCCCGGGCCCGGTACGTGGGGCGGGGGGGCGAGGCCGCGGCGCGGCGGAGCCCGCCGGCCTTCCCGCCTCGTGCCGCCCGGCGCCGGGCGCGGGCCTGGCCTTCCCTCCGCGTGGGTCTCGGGCCCGATATGCGGGGCGGGGGGCTCGGGGGCGCTCCGGTGCTGAGGGGCGGCAGCAAAGGGGGCCCCTCGCCGCAGGGCGGAGGGGCCCTGCTTCCGACATCTCCCCGCTACGGGTCAGACCTGGTGATCCCCCCGCACAGCAGGAAGCGGCCGAGCCTCGGCGCCCCCGGGCGCGCCTGGGCGGTGCGGAATGGAGGTGGTTCCGTCCCCACCCCCGCGCGTGCGGGTGTGGCGCTGAGGGTTGGCTCTCCGCGTTGCTAGGTGAGGGGGGCAGACCTGTTGCCGGCGACGGGACTTGGATCCTGAGTGCCGCGGCTGACCCTAGGGGCAGGTAGACCTGAACTGGAATATTATTCCTGAATTGTGTGCTGCCAAGTTGTTCTGGCAGCAGTGTTAAAGGTAAAGGCTAGAGCTAAGCCCTGGCTTCAGGATGTGAAGGAAATATGTGATGCTGGGTGCAAGGTGTCTGCAATTGTGCTTGGTTTTGCCTCCTGGGATGGGGCAGACGTGTCACTAAGGGGCGAAAGAAGACAATGGAAAACTATAGAACTTGTAACATCCTGAGGCCTAATGGTGATCCGTTTCTGTGCTGTTCATGTCACACCAGTGATGTTTGTGGAGATCAGTGTGGTTTAGGGATTCTAAATCAGACATTGATTGTTTTGCAGTGCTCATATTCGTATGTGTTTCATCCCAGTAGCGTTACGGCAGGTGGCAAGAATTATTTGGAATCAACATATGACAGAAACCTTTTGGCTTACTAGTCTGCACAAGAATATATGTGATTGTGAAATAACCATATGTGAGGTACTGGGCCTCGCAGAAGAAAAGTCTTATGTTGAAAAGCTGGTTGGCAAGACTGCAAATGAAGGACTGATATTTGTGGACCTCCCTATGGGCTCTGGCTCACATCATGCCTGCAATTTTCTTGTGATGAACTGGTAACATTCTAGTTAAGTGCAGAAATGGTTTCACACTCAATGGTATAGTTAACGTGAAAATGAATAAAACATTCTTTTATAGCATGGCAGCAAGAGGTACCTGTAGTATCACTCCATGAAGTGGAGGGGGATTGACTGCAGTCAGGGGTAAACTGTGTCAGGACGGTTTGCCCCCGATGAGGCCTGGAATCTGTACAGAGTGTGCAAGCTTTCTGTAGGAGCGGTTGGTAAGACCAGGATGTTGTCTGGTGCTGCATCAAACTCCAGATATACATCGCCTGTGATGGCTCCTAATAGGCCCATAAATTTGTGACTGGCAGTCAACCACTTCATACTATAAAAGATGAATCCAAATTACAAAATTTCTGAAATGCGAAGTGCTGTCGTACTAGGCTTTATACTTTGCAGAAATTCCTGAGATTCATTGCGTTGTCCGGGCCCATACGATTGGACGCACCCGTTCATCTGTCCAAACTTGAAAACTAGGTCTGCCAACTGGGAAAAGATTATCTCAAGTGCTGTTGACTCCAAGTAAATGACCACTGTAACCCACTTGGATCTCATCACTGAGGATGGACATGATTATATTATTGTCTGTACTTTTGCTGTTACTCAGTTGTTATGTTGTTTTACATTTTTGGAGATGACACTTCATCAATACACTGTTCGAGTTGTTCACCAGTGTCATGGTCCAACTACAGACCACACGGTGGGATGTATCAAGGGTTAATTACGCTGATGCTTTTGGTCTGTGTTTGGCCCAGCCACCTGTGAAAGTTTTGTTCTTTCCCTGCCAAGTTATGAGAAAACAAGCACTGATAAAACGGGAACTTTGTCCCTGAAGGGAGTTTTGGTATAAACTATATTTAATTGGTGTTCTATGATTGGTTAATCGTCCTCCAAGGTCACTTGAAGGAGAAAGTGAAGACTATAAAGATGAAGGACGCCCCCAGACTCATTTGGAAAAGACTCCCCCGAGTGCAGTACGCGGGTGCAGGGAAAGCCACGCGTGCACAGAAGAGATGCACTTACATAACCAAGGGGGTGGGACTGAGGGCCTCTGGCTGGGCAGTGATGACCACGCCTGCACAGGTTGAGGCCACTCAGTTAATTGTATAAAAGCAGACAGTACTTTCTTGGAGGGAGCTAGCTTCACATCAAGGACAACGTTGCCTTTGGTGGGGATGCCTGCCAGTTTGTGAACTTACTGACTCTCCAAGGATGCAGCTTCTGCTATGGGTAATTATAGGCATGCTAGGTTGGTAAGATAACTTTATGGGCAACAGCTGGGTAACTGGGGAGGTCGTGCTGGGGGCTTATTTCTCTCCTCCTTCCTCCCTTTTGGGTTGGTTTGTTTTGTTGGCCACCTCTTGGTAATAAATATCAGTTTTGTTGAGTTTGCAACAGTGTCATGGTTTCAAGATTTCAGTATGTTCGAACCCCTCCCTAATACACCCCCACTCCCCTTTTTCTGGGGTGAGTCATAACAACATGACACAAAATACTTTGGATTTTTCAAATGTCTCATATTTCAAAATTAGACACACATATACCCCCATACACATCCAAAGAATATTTAAGGCATATGACACCTTTCAACCATTCGAAAGTAGGATAATCTTGTTTCCAAAAAAAAAAAACAAACCTGGAAATGGAAATCCAGACAGAAAGCTCTCTCTTCTCTTCCCTTTTCCCCTCTCGTGCTGAAGAAGTTCTGCCTTGAAGAGAGGTGTTTATACCTCTGGAAATCTTAGAAATTGTCAGTCCTGTGCAGCCATTCAGCTCACAACAGATGTTGTCTGAGAGAGGACAGAACTTTGGCATCTATTTTACTGACTTCTAAGTCCCCGTTTCTATGAACAGATGAATCTAAGAACCAGGTACAGGATAACGGGACCAGCCTTGGATGGCAGACCAGAAAAAAGGAAGTTCCATTCCCATTCATGCCACAGTTTTGATCCTGCATTCAGAGGAGCTACTCCAAGAGTCTTGGAACTCTTTCCTTTTCCCCCCAAAAAAAGAATCAGCTGGCCTTTCAGTTACCAACAGTGGTGTCTCCTTTCTTGTTACAACACTCTACATCATCTCTCTTTCAGTGAGCCATGGCCATGCCAACTCTGGCTCTGTTTGGTGGCTCTGGTTTGAACTCTGGTCTGGTGTGACTCCCTTTTGCTTTCCAGCCTGTGACATGGATCCCAGTGCTGTTCCATTGGGCACTTGAAGAAGAGATGGCTCTGTGAAGTTCTGTCTTCTGCTGTGCTAAAAAATGGCATTTGGGAGTGCAGCTGATTTGAGAATTGAGCTCCCTGCATGTAGAAATCACTCCAGGGGACAGCCTGATAGGCAGTGATGTCCGCTGAGGGAAAAGCAACAAAGGAAAGACAGAATAATGAAAATAACAGCAGCATGTCTGTGCTCAGTGCAAACAGCGTTGCACCCATGCTCTGGTGGTCACTGCAGTAGAGCAGACACCACATATAGATAAAGGATCACTTTGCTGTTTACACTGCAGTGTTTTTATCCAAAAGGTAGTTCTTAGGAGGAAAAATCTTGGAAGTTCATAGCATTGTTATAATGTAAAAAGAAATCATGATGTCACTCAGCACTGATCCTGAGAGTATGTAACGATATTAGAGACACCCACTCCCCAATTTTTTTTCTCCACTCCTATTTTCCAAGAGGTTCCAACTCTGTCAAGCATAACCTGAATGTTTAATCTTCACTTTCATTTATAGAAGCTGGAAGCAGAAATGTATTGTTAAGTAATAGCTATAATCCAACTAAACTGTTCACTTGCTTACTCGGTGAAGTAAGACTCACAGGTGTGTCTGCACTGACAGACTGGTTCCCTGCCCACTGCACTTTGGGAACCTGGAACCTTTTTAGGAAGAAATTCTTCCCTGTGATAGTAGTGAGGCAGGTTGCCCAGAGAAGCTATGGCTGCCCCTGGATCCCTGGAAGTGTCCAAGGCCAGGTTGGATGGGGCTCTGAGCAACCTGGGATAGTGGAAAGTGTTCCTGCCCATGGCAGGGGGTTGGAACTGGATGATCCTTAAGGTCCCTTCCTACCCAAACCATTCCATGATTCTGTGAACTTGGTCATAACAGTTGTAGGATCCCTTCCTTGAACAGAACAGCCACGCACTGCTGATTGTGCTCTGGACAGAGTAAGAGAATATCAACTCTGCCTCTGTTCCTTCAACAATCTTTCAACTTTATCAGCCTGCACCTTTACACACCCCTTATGCTCACACAATGTGCCTCAAAGAATGCAACACACACTTTGGCATCACGCTATAAAAATGCTAATTTGGTGCTCTGGGGCACAACCCTCTCATTATTTCTGGCACTTCAGACTGAAAAGAACAATTATGCCTTGAAACCAGAGAGGGGAGACAGGCCAAGTGCGGTAGATAGCACAGGTGCTGCCAACCTGGCCTGGACAATGTCAGCAGGAATAATGGGAACAAGAGCCAGTTTGCAGCCTGCTGTGAGTCAGACTTCCCTCCCTAACAAGGTCCACAAGACTGGTACAAAACCGGCAGCAGCATCTGTGGTCTGAAACTATTCTCTTATGTGATAAGACAAGACATGTAGTTTTTGGACTGTGAGCTTAATTCAACAAACCTCACAGTCCAAATAAACTAACTGCAATGGTTTATCATTCGATTATACTCGGGCTTGAATAACTTCAAAATACAAAGCCTGGACACAAAACAAGGAGACCAACAGTGCCAGTTTCACCTAGTTACTTTTCAGACAATTATGCAGAACTGCCTTAATCTGTTGCAAATTCAAACCAGAGGAAGAAAAAGAAAGACTCTATATGCATACTCTGCTGGCTTCTGTCTCTCTCTTCTTTTGCACTACCCCAAGATATGAAACTTCAAACTGGTTTCTGCAGAAGCCCAACAGAGTGAGAAGTCTGTTTTTCTTTCTACCTCCAACTATTCCACTTGCTGTGGCACCTTTTCCATTTTGCACCCTTGATTCCCACCCACATATACCAAAGGCATGTTCACTTGCACAACAGTACACTCCTGCAAAAGTTAGTTCTCCAGTCCAGAGAAAAACCACTGCACTACCTGACACATTCACATTTAATACTCTTTCTGACATGTGCAACCTGTGTAGTAACTTTTGATTCAAATGAATGGGTCACTCAGCACTTTAAAAAAAAAAACAAACATACAAGGAAATTAGAAAAAAAGATGGGCCCATATATATATCTCTCTCTATATCTGTGCATGCATGTGCACGTTTCTGCTTTCTGTCACAGCCACCAGTAAAATCACTGATCATCCTGAGTGTTTCAGGGTATGGTTTAGTTACTCCAGAGATGCAGGATGACAAAATATTTCAGAAATTTACCTGAGTTTCCACTTGACTTCTGCGGCATGAGCTATCCCCCCACGTGGTTTTGTCCATAGCCTTGTGTGGCTCCATAGGTTACTGCTCCAGTGTTACCAGGTAAGGCCAGGAAAGCTGAATGGGACTCAGGGGGTGTTGGAGGAGGGAGGTGGTCACTGGAGAGCAAATTGGTGGCCAGGTGATCTGGCAGTTGGCAGAACTGGGAGAGCTGGTGCTGCTGGGAATATTGGGACAGCTGGTAAATTTTCCCCTGGCTGCTGTACTGGCAGTACATGGACTCCAGGTTCCCTGCAGTCTCCAGCTGCTCAGGGTAACGGCAGGAGGGTGGTGGACTAAAGCTGCAGAGAGCAAGGAGAGGCAATCCAGAGATTAAAGTAGGGTCAACAGCTACAGCAACCCATACAGTAAACAACTGTGTTATTGCCAACCCTGATCTGACTCCAACCCCTCCTCCCAGATGCCAGGACAAGGGCAACAGAAACCACTTGAGCCAAGTGGTTTCACAGCAGGATTCTTCACCAATGGGCATTAGTGGGGATTATCTTCCCACTCTCCAAAGCACACCCCGAAGTTTGAAACATCCTCTCTTTTGCTTGACAAGTATGCAATTCTGGAAGCATTCTGACCAGAGGTATCACTTGTCTCACAGCAGGTGCCCTGTCCCACTATGCACATCATGCAGCTTTTCATGCTTCATTTAAAAGATACTGTCACTCCTGCACCTCACTTTTCACTTATGCTCCCACCTAATTCCTTGTCCCATGTCCCACATTCACTCTCGCAAGGCTCCTCCCAGGCTTTGCTTTTTTCATTTCCCTTCTCATCTGTTCCTACCCTTGATTCTGGATGTTGTAAGTGAAGGCCTCCCTGGAGCCATTTTCCTGACTGGACAACCAGCATTCACTGTTGGGAGTGTCCAGCACCATGGAAACAGCAGGGCTGTGGGGGTTGAAGGACAGGTTGGTAGCCCTGAGGATGGGAGGAGGGCTGGGAAGGCTTGGGAAGCACTCCACTCTGCTGGAGTTGAAGCACTCCACTCTGCTGGAGTTGAAGCACTCCACTCTGCTGGAGTTGAAGCTGTCCACTCTGCTGGAGTTGAAGCTGTCCACTCTGCTGGAGTTGAAGCTGAGCTGTAGCGACATCTTCGCCTGAACTTCTTCACAAGATGCCACCGTTCCTGCCACCGAGGAGGCTGTGAATGAAAAGAGAGACTGTCACACCGGGCTGTCATAGCAGGAATGAACAGGAGCAAGCAGAGGGAAGGAGGAGCAGAACAGAAAAGCAAGAAGCCAGACATTAACTGGTGGGAATAAAAGTGAGCAAGTACCGGCATTGTTGTAGGGAAGCACAAGGAAGTACTAGCAAGCTCTCTGGAGCACAGGATGGTGTTTATTGGCTACATAAAATTACCTTCATGATTTCAGCCTCTGCATATTATATTTATTCAGATCTCAAGAAGGCAGCCAAGTGAAGCAAAGTACTTCCTGGAAAAAAGCCAGGAATTATCCCCCAGTCATCTTCCATCACTACTGTCCTCTGGGAGGAGTGTGCTGCACTCAGCTCAAAAGATTACTCTTTTGAAAAATTTAACTGTGGCTTGAAAGAAATAAAAACGTGCACGTACACATCCACATCCTCAGTCATTGTTTTGACCATGTTTTCACTCAGATGAGTCATGCCAGAAACAAAAATTAAAAGAGCAGAGATGTCAGCTGATGATCTTCTGGAAAAAGAAGCTGGGACACAGAAAAAGAAACCAACACCTTTTGGTTCCTAGAATCTTCTTTGGCGACCTCTCTCCTCAGTCACTGCTGGAAAATGAGAGAGGAAGAGTTTCTTACAGAAGAGCCTCTGTGGAAACAGGACAATAGAGGACATTAAAGGTCAGAGTCACATACGCTGGTGATCCAGAGTAACAACTATACACAGAAGTTCAAGGAGCTTGCACATGGGGCAAGAGAACAAGATTTTCTTTCATTATGGCAATTAGCAAATGATTTCTCTCTTCACAAGTTTAAATGATTTTTCGAGTCTAGCTGGGCTGAACCAGCCAACTGTTCAGGTAAAGCTGGTCTACTCCCACTCATAGGAAAGCTTTAGGGAGAGTTTACAGTTGTACTTCACCCTTTAACATCAAATGCACTCCACCAAGTACAAATGAAAGGCCTCAAGCATAAAACCTAAAGATGCCACAGCAAGCATTAGCAACCTTCGGAGAATTCTGGAATGCAAGCCCAGAGAGCTGATGAGGAGATTCCACTTCAGCACCTCATAGCACTGTTTCTCAGATTCCCCATCACACTGTGCATTTCTGTCTCTCTTATTGCATCTTCCCACATGCAGTTTTTTCCAACTCTCTGCAACCAAGGAGAGAGGGAATCATGATGTTTCAATGAAAACTTTTCAAGTTTCAATAACCTTGATTTTGGGCTCTTTTAGAAAACCGGAGCAAGAGCTAGGATGTCATCTCTCAAACATTCACATGCCCGTGCAATTCTCAGCAGTTTATCTTTTCTGTTTGAACATACTATTTATCCATGTCGGGCAGCATCTCTGATATACCTGTCCCACTCCCGGTGTTTGACATAGCACAGATCTACTCCCACACAACAAAGCACAAGGAAGCCAATATTTAGTGTCCTCAAAATCAAAATGGCTTAGCCAGAAATGATACCGAAGATCTCTCCCGACTTTTTTTTTAAAACCTTCATTTGCACAGGTTCTCCTAACCATCGTGTCCCAGAATGTTTACACAAACATTATGAAACATACCTACCTGAAAACCAGTCTACATCCAGGTAAAGCTTCAGTTCAATAATGACATTAGGGTGAGCTGTTCTGCAGATTCCAGTCTTCCTCAGGATGAATACAAGCAGCCCAGGAAGTCACTTCTAATCCCACTTTCACATCTACTAAAAATTAAGTTGTTTTTTGAAATCTTTGTGGGTCATGGCAATAGGACCCCCAGGCAAAGAGATTGTGAAGGGACACCCATGGCCTCCAAAGAGCTGGTTTAGCCTTTTCTCAAGACTCCTCTGCTTCTCAGTCCTTTCAAAGACAGATGCTGAAATTGTACCTTCTGAATAAAGTCACAAATGCAGTGGGAATAAACAACTCCCGGAGAAGCAGTATCTGCTAAATCTGGCATATTTACAGAAGATTCCAGAATTGTTTGATGGAGAATTCTGATCACTGGCTTGAGATAATACCTACATTTTACTATTCTGTTGCTTTTCCTGACACTGATATAGAGATAAATAACCTCAGAAGGCTTTCCAGTGAACATGGGAATGTAACAGCAGGATTTTTGTTTATCACTTCCATTATTTCTGGATTTTCAGTCCATGAGACAGCCTTGGGAATTTTTGGAGAGCAATTTAATAATTTGCAGCTTCAGATCTCTGAACCAGCCCTGGTTAAGACATGTGCCTTAACTCAAGAATGTCTATTCTAAGTCTCCACCTACACACCTGCCTTACCCCTACTATAGCTGCTTCCTCAACATCCTGGCAGAGTTCAGAGATCCATTCTTTAGTGCAAACAGCTTCCAATGAGTGGGACAGCGTCTTAAAGTGACAGAAACGGATGTGTGTTTTTCTGTCGGCATGACTGGGATGTCTGTCTTTCACGAGTCATGAAGGACACTGAGGCTTGTCCTAGAGATGTATCCATGAACTTACAGCAGGGTCTGGTTTCACAAGCCTGTGTCACACACTGATGTCACGAACAGTTTCTTTTAATGCTGAGTAATTACAGCCTTTCGTGCAAATGACATCTTGAAAGTAGAAAAAAAAATATTAATCAAACTTAGGAGCAATGGCCTCTTCATTTAATTGGAGTGATGGTCAATGAACCAATTCAGTTTCTAAATGCATTGCTTTGAGAAGCCTGTCAGTCTGATCCTCTTCTGGATTTTCAGTAGGCCAGAACCTACCACTTGTTCAAAAGATATGATTCCTGCTTGCCATGTCAGCTACACATCATCAGCTTTAAAGTAATTTGTTCAAAAGCCAGAATCCTGTGAGTGAAATTCTGAGAAATAAAAACATGGGTTTTTTATAAATAGACATACCGTGAAGCTGTAAGATATCCAAGAGCTGAACTTGGGTATCAGGGTCTCTTTCGGTGGGATAAGGGAAATGAGAAAATCCTTAAAAATTCAATCTTTTAGGGCCATTTTGTACACGAGGTTCCTTTTCTCTTTGGGCTAAGAACAAAGGAAGATCCATCACCTTTGACAGGGAATAGCTTTCAGCCAACTGGGAAAAAGGGAAAGCCCCTTTTCAGAGAAAAGAAACCTTTTTAGATAAAGATGAATACATTAAAACTTATCTGAAAAGGGTGGGATTTTGCGAAACTATAAAATGTATGGAATTTAAACCGAAGGTGTCTTTTTCCCTGGAAACTTGGTGCAAGAAAGACCCAACGCGTTGAATAAATTCTTCCTTGTTTCTTTGTTCCCTAAGTTTATGCCGTCTTTCTAAATTTAAAGAGAGGGATATTTCCCACAAAATCATTAGAGCTTGTCATTTATTCACTCTTCTCTGACAGATCATATCCAGCTTCATCCAATTGCTCTCAAGACTTCCACAACCATTCCACCTCTGATAGTTATCTGCACAGATTGGGCTCCTGACAGGTGTCCTCACAATACAGCCACATGAAACAAAGGATTTCCTGCAAAATCACCAGTGGGGCAGAAAAATCTCCTCCCACAAACCAGAGGAACTTTTCTTTCTAAAGGGTTAACTCAAAAAAAATCATAAGCCAATGCTTTAAGTCAATGAATCACAGATATATTTATATCAGTAAGGAATCTCAAGAAAACAAGAAAAACTTTAAAGAACTGCCAGTGTCAAAAACATCTATTAATCTCAAGCATGCTGTCCAGCAAAAGTAGTAAAAAACAATTCTAAGACCAAAGCAAGCTCCAAATGGAAGTTTTGAGGCGCAAAAGGCTCTCATAGCAAGCGGTGTGCCCAATACCCAAATCAGAAGCCATAACTGCCATCAAGGTGAGATACATCTTAAATACAACGTGCTGACATTTTTAATCAGTTTGTTTGGCAAACTGGAAAAAACGGTGGTTAGAAAAAAAAAGAACCCACAAATCAACAGTCAGAAGTACTGGCCAAAGCAAAGAAAAACAGTGGAAAAGGCAGCACTGAACACCCTCCAAAGGTCTAAGATAACAGATTATACTGTCCTCATCATTTTCTTGTCCTGCTGAAAGTGGTTAAATACACTGGTACCAAGGAAAGCACCTGAACAGCCACTCCAGCAGGCCAAAATATATAGGTATAACTGCACCACAATGCACAGGTCACAAATTATTTTGCTGAAATCTAACATTACTAAGCAATTGGTTTTGCCTTGTAAACTGATAACTTTTTTTTTCTAATTTGTTTCCTCTTTTATTTTTCTTCAGCTAGTTTGGATTTTATCCTATTCAAGTTTTGCCTCCTTCATGTTCTGAGATATTCTAATAAAGCTAACAGGTGGACCCTGGATGGCTCTATTTCTTGGCAAGTTTTTTTAATGAATGAATTCAGGTCACATTGTCTTTCATTTTCCCTGTTTCAGTTTTTGCTTTCTTAAAGAGAAAAGTCTGCCTATGCAATGCTAGATAACAAGCAAACAAACAAAAAGCAAATTTTATTGTTTTATTCCCCATAGCTCTGTTACCCTGCATCTAGTTAAGGCAAAACTGCAACTGCAGCTTTCAATGCCACTGTGCCCTGCATATCGCTCTTCTATGAGGACTCTCTACACCAAATATCAGTCTTCTCCCTCAAAGAATGCACCAACTTAGGTCTCTACTCTGCCCAGGCACCAGTTCTCCCATGACTTGTAGGAATGTAATTTTTAGGACTTCTAACTTCCATCTGATTAGAGTTGAACAAATTTGGAGGGCAGGGTGGTTTTCATAAATAAAGAGAGCAGAATGTGGCTCTTTACACAGACCTTATTCCTCCCTTCCCTCAGGCAACCGGGTCCAAAACCACTCACCAAACCTCACAGTTCATGTGCACTACCAAAGCAAGACTCTTTTCTGAACAGTGACTTAGAAAAGGTACTTTTTTTAATCCCCTCAAACAGATCTGTATCTGGAAAGTATTTACCAGCCTTAGCTGACACAAATAGATTTCATTACTTCTTGCCCAGCCTGATTTAAAGAGAACAAGGGGAGGCTTGTTCCCTCACACAGATCTAGTGGAACAAAGTAAAGTCTTGTTTTCACACATCCCTATCACTGAAGACACACGGATTTCAGACAAGCAGAGGAAGCCTGTGTTTCCTAAAAGCTGGATGCACACACAGCAAATGCAATAGGAGGCAGTCAGCAGCAAGCTGAAAGGATTCCAGCAGTAAAAACCCAGCTCTCTTTATCACTCATTTTCCACATACCCATTTCACCCTCAGGGACATTCAGTTGCCCCTTTTCTTCCTTACACACTGCACCAAGAATTCAGATGGGACCTTTCTCTCCTATCAGGAGGATTACTTGTCTTTTCCACATGGAGAATTGCATCCCAGTGTGCAGATTCCCCAGAAAAAAATGGCTCATTGAAAACAGAGGACAAGATCACATCCCTGAATGAAACTTCTATTTCTCTAACAGAGGAAATGGATTAAAACTAAAAGTTTAGAGTAGATATCAGGAAGAAATTCTTTGCTGTGAGGGTGGGGAGGCCCTGGCACAGGTTGCCCAGAGAAGCTGTGGCTGCCCCTGGATCCCTGGAAGTGTCCAAGGCCAGGTTGGATGGGGCTCTGAGCAACCTGGTGTAGTGGAAGGTGTCCCTGCCCATGGCAGGGGGTTGGAACTGGATGATCTTTAAGGTCCCTTCCAACCCAAACCATTCTATGATTCTATTATATTCTCTCTTGACTAAATAGCACATCTGCAGATGTATTTTAGGAAGGTTCCTACAGCATAGAAATCCAATCATAGAGGATAATTGGTTTGTTTCCTTTAAATGAATTATTTTGCAAAACCTTAGTCTTTATCTAATTCTAATTAAATACAGGGCTCAACAGACAACACTGCTTCAGCACTCTGGGAAGCAGTGAATTATTCAAACACTTTGACCATATTTACCCTGCTGTAAGGAGTGGAAAAACCAGAACTAACTGAATTACAGTCCTATTGATTAAATAGGTCATAGGATTGACTAAAGTAGCCCTTGCCTTGAGAGGATGACAGGTAAATTTAAATGACAGAAATACTAAATTAGGTATCTCAATTACGTACTTTTAGCACACATAAGTATTTATTAGCATTCTAAGCTTACTGATACAATCCTACAGGTGCTTTCTACAGTGCCAAAGTACTTTTAAGGTATCAGCACTATTAAAAAAAAATTGAGTCATTATTAGAAAATGAGTTGCAAGAACTGGACTTAATACTGATAACTAAATACTGGCACATTTAGAATAAAATGAGGGAGCAGAAATTCCAATGAATGAATTACACTGGGAAGTAGAAAAATGCACACAGTAGTATCATATGTCAGCACATATATTGCTTGGGATATCCCTCCCAAGGAAGTGATAAAGTCCTCATCACTTTGGAAATCTTTTTAAATTGTGCCAACTTGGAAATGTAAACATACATAGGAAATGCTTTAGGGAGCATTCCTGACTCCAGGGAATGCTCTGGTGCTCCACACAGGAATAAACAATTGAACAGTCTTTAGTGGCCATTAACCTTTAAGCACAGCACAGGTAGAACCCTGGTCAAACAGCACACCCCACTGACCTCCAGCTCCACTGCAACTGAGAGTAAATTCAGCGTCAGCTCTGGAACTCAACTAGTCTCCCTCCCTCGAGGTCTTGCACAAAATGGAAACTTGCACTGCCTCTGGGGAAGCCAAGGAACCCTCTTGGACATTTAAAGGTATGGAGTACCTGAGGGAGCCTCTACAACACCAACAGTTTGTACAGTGCACCTTCCTCACACACCTCACCTGACTCTGGTTGTAGCTAGAATGTTTCCATCTAAACCAGAGTATGGGATGTGTATATCTGCCATGAAGAACATCATAACCAGAATAATACTTTCATCATCATTTAGAGCAGCAGGACCAGTGTCAAACAGCTATTATGGAAGAATGCCCCTATCACTTATCCTTATGAAGTCATATCCAGAATTCCTTGGCTTGGGCTAGGACATGAACAAGGACTGCAAATTTGGCTCCGTCATCAGCACAGAAGCACCACCGTGCTGGTACATAGCTGGTACAGACTCAATTAGCAGAGAGCTGCTATACCTCCAATCATAGAAAAGTTTGGGTTGGAAGGGACCTTAAAGACCATCCAGTTCCAACCCCCTGCCATGGGTAGGGACACCTTCCACTATCCCAGGTTACTCCAACCTCCATCCAACCTGGCCTTGAACACTTCCAGGGATGAGGCAACCACAGCTTCTCTGGGCAACCTGTGCCAGGGTCTCGCCACCCTCACAGGGAAGAATTTCTTCTGCATATCTAACCTAAATTTTCCCTCTTTCAGTGTGAAGCCATTCTCCTTCGTCCTGTCACTGATGAAGAGTCCCTCGCCAGCTTCTCTGCAGCCCCTTCAGATACTGGAAGGTGCTGTGAGGTCTCCACACAACCTTCTCTTCTCCAGGCTGATCAATCCCAACTTTCTCAGCCTGTCCAGTGACCTGGTGTCACATTTTGCACTGATGGCGTGGGGCATTCACATGACCTTCCCTAAAGTGTTTGGGAACATCCTAGCTCCACCTGCCAATGCTGTAGTTATGGAAAACGCTCATGCTGGTCGGGGTCTCACCTGAGGCAGAGGAGAGTGATGCAAGCTGTGCTCTGAGCATGCTGGAGCAGTTCCCAACTGCAACTTTTCCTCCCAGCACGGCAGATTGGTCACGAGCAACATCAGGCAACAGAGGCACAGGCAGAGGAGGTGCCCTGGAGGCAGCAAAAAGGGTGTGAGGATGAACCAGAAGACAAGGCAGGGCATTATGACCAAATACATACTCTTCTACCCTACAATGGGCAGATCCTACATCACTAGCTGGTGGAAAAAGAAAGCAGTGGCTGATTTAGGTGTGCAAGGAATGCTGTCTTGACAGTATTTGGGGAAGCAGCCTCAAGTCCCCAGTGTAGGACAGGCAGCAGGGACAATGCAATGAAATGTCAGGTGGTCTCCAATCTTTAACTTAATTTTTCCTCTTTGCATTCTGTTTTCTCACTCCAGATTGCCACAAATATATCCCTGTGGAAACTAATTTCTTCCCTCACACATTCACTCACTACCCCTTGAAAGACTATCTATCCTCTCACATACTCCCTTCCCCCCCCCCAGTAAATATCCCCTGCTCACCTATGAAAGGTGCTACCTTATATTTGTTCAAAGAAGCCCATGACGTTGTAAGACTGATCTAAGCAAGCAGCACTTCCATCACCAAGTGAAAATCCATGGAAATGGAAAGCAATGGTGGGAAATGCAATGGGCTCCTGACCGTTCACAAAAACATAAAATGAAGGGGTGATCCATAGACCTTTCTATCTCATCCCTTGTTCTCCACATGACTTTAGCCACAGCAATCTCAACAGATTTATTTCAAATTCTCTTTTAAGAGGGTCTACTACAATTTGCCAAGAAATCTGATGAGCTACCGAGGTCCAATTCGATTGTCAGCTCTCCATAGTTTAAATGTAAAGGGGGAATGGCAAAGGAAAACATTTAATTCATTAGGTACCTGTTGTGGAAAGATGAGAAAACAGAGTAGGTCCCCCATCCATAATCATGTGACAGAGGTGACGACGTTGGATGTTTTCTGTTGCCTTTCGCATTCAACTTCTCCGATTTCCGCCACTTTGCCCCGCGATTCTGAAACCAGATCTGATAAATGGAAAGAAAGGATGCATTCAGGAAGGAAAACATCTACACGTGGGGACGCTGGCAACAAATCAGCAGTGACTGCTTCCACACATCACCAGGTGAGCCCAAAACCCTTTCTTTGACAGAAAGGAACCTCAAGAAACCTTTCTTCCCAAGAACCTGCACAGTTCATTGCAAACAGAAAAATAATAGCAGAAAGACACCCCCAAACATCAATTTCCTTTGCTGCCCATGATTTTCAAGACAAAAGAGATTAACTCTGGTCTCCTTAGCCTCATTTATCTAGCCATTATATGATTCACCTTAGGAAATGGGAAGATATGCAACCCATGGCCATTTTGGGTAGGGTTGAGCAGTGTCCATCCCTGTGAGCTCTCTTCCTTGTCACCAGTGGCAGGTGTAGTCATCACCTCCTCTCTGTCCCAGACCCTGTCCATCCCTTTTCTGCACAGAACCCACTGTCCCTCACGCAGGCGTTACCAGGATTCGCTCTGGCATCACACCAAACGCAGCTGCAAACTCCATCCTCTTCTCAGTGTTGGGATAGTGGTCTTCATGGAACACCTCCAACTCTTCTAGCTGCTCTAGAAACCATGCATTGTTCAAAAAGATAGTGGGAGATGGGGAGCATGTGATAAACAAGAAAAAAAACCAGAAGAGGGAAGCAGAAAAAAACGAGAACATTTTTACTATATTTAGAAACACATGAAAAACATAAAAGATTTTTTTTTAAAGTAAACCACAAAAATAAACAAAACTCTTCTTTTACAGTAGAAACAAAGAGAACTGCTAGAGATGCTTCAAACATAAGACACTTTATTTGAAGATCTTCCCTATTTGAAGATCCTCACACATCTGATGGTGTGGAATGCAGTGCAGCACCAGTTAGGGCAGCTCAGCACCACCATGGGCCTTCAGCATGGGGAAAGGAACACCAGTGCCACTGGCACTACAAGTACCCCTGTCTGCCAGTGGGTGCCCCAGTATCTACCTGCATTATAGAAGGTGCGGGACTTCTTCCTGACCGATGGTAGGATGTCTGGATTCTCAAGTAAGGCTTTTTTCTCCTTTTCCTCTTTCCCCTCCCTTTTCTGCCCAGGAAGCTCTTGCTGTGCACATAGTGCCGAGAGTGCTGCACCAATGGCAGGGGAGAGACAGAGGGTCAGGGCTTTTTCCTGGCTGGAAGGGCAGTTGTTCATTGGAAGTAGCCCCATTCCTAAATCAGCCGTCCGAGGCTCAAAAGTGAATACGGACGAAGATTCCTCCCAGACCAAAGGTGCCCGTCCAGAAAGCTCTTGCTGTGCACGTAGTGCCTAGAGTGCTGCACCAACAACAGGAGAGAGACGGAGGGTCAGGGCTTTTTTCTTGGCTGGAAGGGAAGTTGATGGTGGGCAGGAATTCCGTTCCTAAATCGGCCGTCCGAGGGCCAAAAGTGAATACAAACGAAGATTCCTCCCAGATGCACGTAGTGCCGACAGCGCTGCACCAACGTCAGAGGAGAGATGGAGGGTCAGGCTTTTTTCCTGGTTGGAAAGTCAATTGTTGGTGGGCAGGACCCCGTTCCTAAATCGGCCAACCAAGGGCCAAAAGTGAATACGGACGAAGATTCCTCCCAGACCAAATGTGCCCGTCCAGAAAGCTCTTGCTGTGCATGTAGTGCCGAGACTGCCAGGCTCTGCCTGGAGATCAACTGTCCTTTTTCTGCAAGACTGATGCTTTTTTGCCAGGTTATATGGGGAATTAAGGTTGGGTTTCCCTGGGATTTGACAGTGGATTCCCACTGTCCTTGACTCTTACTGCCACTTTTCACAGCTGCCTCTTCCCTGAAATACTGTGCCAGAGTTATTTCTTGCTGCCCTAGGATATTGCGAAGGTTTGAGGAAGATGGGAAATGGAGACATTAAAACAAAATTCTCTCCATGAAAAACTGAAAGGAGGAAGGAGAAGGGAAGGTGTTACCTGTGGTGGAGGAGGACCAGGTTAGGGAGCCTTGAAGAAATGTGACATAGGTCAGTTCATAGGTTGTCCCTCCAAATGCTGAGGGAGTTGCCTGATGACATTGCAAGGCCACTCTTGATTGTCTTAGGAAGGTCATGATGACAGGGAGGGATCCTAAAGAGTGGGAGAGCAAATGCCACCTCCGACTTCAGGAAGAGCAAGAGGAAGATACAGATAAACTGCAGACCAGGCAACCTGACCAGAGTGCTTTGGAAGGTTTCCTCCTGGAAATCATATGCAAACACACAAAGGACAAGAAGGTGATTGTGAACAGTCAACATGGATTTACAAAGGGCAAAACATACCTCAACCTATCTGAGAACTTCTACACTGAGGTGCTCTCAGATAGGTGACAAACTTCAGAGAGGTGACAAACTTCATAGATGTGGGAGAGGAGTGGATGTTGTTTATCTCGACTTTCTGAGGTTTCTGACAATGTTTGCAGTAACATTCCCATAGACAAGCTGACAAAGTAGGGGTCACACAAGTGGGCAGTGAGGTGAACACTCAGTGAGGTTGTAGAAGCCCAGAAGATCAGGGGCTGGTGTTTGTATCTAAAACACCAAGAGCTGGATGGCCATGGAGACAACCAAGGATTGTTGATAATGACACACTATGAGATGGGGCTGGAGAAGGGGCCACACAGAGGTAGGACAGCACTTTTCTGGTACAAACATCCTTGTTCTGGCTCCTGGAGAGAAGCACAACACAGCACAGGAAGCAGCAGAGCTGGAGGCAGCACTGGAAGTGAAGTCTCCCCTGAGAGGAGCAGAGAGGCAGGATCCCCCCTCACCTGCTGCCCACACTGTGGATGAGCCCAGGACAGGGCAGGTTTCTGGATTGTGACATCACATGGTATTTTAACACTCCAGTGGCACAGGCCATCCTGGGTCCAGCCAGGGCTACAGACGACACTTGGCAGACAATGAAGTTTGGGAAGAAAAGCAGAGGTAAGAGAGAAGAGACAGAAGGAAAGTACAAATATGAAGCTTTGAGGGTCTGGTGGATGTCTCAGCTGAGCTCAGACCAGAGACATCTCCCGTTTCTATCCCTGTGTACCTCCAAGAGTCCCTTCATGTCTCTTCAGCCACCCCTTTGTATCTTCAGGGCTGTCACCAGGCAGCTCAATCCCATTCCGGGAGGGACTGTGGAAGGCAGAGGTGCAGTCTGGGAGAGAAATCCATGTTTGTTCTCCACTGGAGCAGAAGCACCTGATCATTGCACACCCTCCACAGACAGAGCCCTGTGAGCACAGGTACACAGGTACACTGTGCCCCTGTGTACCTGTGCATCCAAGGGAGCATCGGTGTGGGCACAGAGAAGAGCACACCTGGACTTTGATCATGTGGTTTATGGACACACAGGTTTCTTTTGACACAGGGGGATGGAGATGTCTTCACTCGAGTGCCACGGCACAAAGGGAAAGCGAATAGGGACACGACACTGCACAAAGGGTTCTGACATGGTAGAAGGTCAGGGTGCAATGGCCACTTTATTGAGGGGAACAAGGACTTATATAAGGTTCGGGTAAGGGGAGGTCTAATAACTAGGGCGGAGCATGGGATTGACATCTCAGGGGAATAACAGGATTGGGGAACACAGAGAAAATGGGAGGAATTTAGGAGTATCTAGGGAAGGGGGCCAATGGGAGTTCATTCTGCACTGCGGCACCCATCAGCCAATCAGTGAGAGATGAGCAGGAAACCAGGGGAAAGTAAGGGGGTAAACAACTTTTGGAGGGAAAACGTGAGGGCAAGTCCAGACAAGCCCTGAACAGTACAGACCAAGGGGATTAACATAGGGATGGTTGTGGGGGTACATTGAACACGGTAATAAACTGGGGAATAACATGAAAGTCCATCAGTTATTAGCTCCTTCAGGCTCCATATAAGTCTCTCCAGGCTTTGAATCTCTCCCAATCAATTTGATGTTCCTCCTCACTTGAGGTGCTCACGTGTCCATGTACAATACAGGGAACAGATTTGATCTGGATTTATCCATCAGACATTGCCAATACATGTGCAAGTCACAGAGATCCTTTGGGTTCAAGGCATTCAGAACATATTTCTGATGGGTGTGGGAAGGGCTGGGCATGGTGGAAGGGCTGGGTGGGGACATGTTGGCATGGCCAGGGCTTGGGGGAGGTGTTGCCCTGCCAAGCCAAGCACTGGCAATTCCCCACCAGAACTGGTGCAGACGAGCCCAGGGGTTGGCCCAGGGCAGGTTCCTGGGGACAGGGACAAACCCGCTGGGAGCTGCAGGGATGTCTGTAAACCCCCCGTGCCATGGGGGGTGGAAATGGGGTTGGGAAGGGAAAGGGGGAGAACATGGTGAGAGGAGGAGCTGGAGGAGCAGCCCCAAGGCTCCCAGTTCCCAGTCCTTGCCCAGCCCAGCAAAGGCCAAGCAAGCCCAGCCTGGGTCCCCCAGTCCCGTTTTCCCAGCTCAGGAGCTCTGTCAGAGAGAACAGGCCGGGCTGGGCCATTCTCCCTGGGCACTGGACGTGCTGGAGCGCTCCCTGGGCTGGCTGTGGGAGGGCCTCACCAGGGCATAGGTTGTGCTGCTGTTCAGCTCTTGCACACGAGGCTTCAGAGGGAAAAGGAGAGCCCGTTATTTCCCCTGCTGGTTGCAAGCCCTGCACAAGCCTCTGGCTCTGGGCTGCAGGAGAGCTGCATAACTAGGACTGACTAACATGGCAGCAGGAATAATGACTAATTGGAATCACTATTGTGTTTCTAATTGCTTTTTGTTGTTGTTTTTGCAAAACTTGGGTTCTTTATCTTTCTTTCCCACTTGAATATACACAAATTTTACATTAGGCATTTACTTGAGAACCATTTTTAAAGGGAAAGTGCTTGCAGAAGAAAACAAGACAAAATAATTTACTTTTGGTAAAAAAAAATCTTATAAATATAATTTCCCCAAGTGGTTCCCGTTTGGTTTTGGTGGGGTTGGCCCTTTGAGACTCCCCAGCCCAACCCACCTGCACAGACCCTGATACCCATCCCCAGGGCCCTGCTCCCTGCTTTGGCACCAAGGCTGTGCCACAACTCACCCCTTTACGTCCAACGTGGGCGATGGTGGAGTCTGGTGGGGGGCAAAAAGCACAGAGTGAGCCTTTGCTTCCTGTTCTGGGAGGGACAAGCCCCACCCTGCCTTTGAACAGCAAATCCCCCGGGGTCAGCACTGATCCCCTGCCCTATTTGCCTGTAACCTCACCCCACTCCTGGCAGCAGAGGAAGCTGCCCTTCCATCTGTGGATGCAGAGCAGGGATGGGGTTCTGTGCTCACCTTTCCTGTGCAGGCAGGAGCTGGGCCCTGTGTGCAGGGAAGAAGCTGGGGAGCAACAATGTGGGGAGAAATCTGCCCTTGTTCAGTGGGCAGTTGTTTTGCAAATCCTGCTGGGACATTAATTGCTGGGATTGCATGTGGAATTGGGAAAGGCACTGCAATGAGGGGAGAGATGGAGAGGATGGAAAGGGGATTTGGGGCAGGTCCCTATAACTCAGTGCAGCTCCTGAGGCAGTGCCACAGCTGGCTGATGGTCTCAGGGTTGCTGGTGGTGCCAGAGGCAGCCAGGACACAAGAGGGGGGTTCCACAGACAGAGGAGTCCGTGTGTCACCCAAAGGGAGGGGTTGGTACTCACAGTGCATTTCATTGTCCTCAGTCCCTTTAGCCTCGTGGCTCGGAACTTGCTGCTGCCTGGAGAGAGTTGGGGGAAAGGGTTTGGGGGTCTGTGTCCAGACCCTGATGAGCCCTTTGGAGTCATTGCCATGGATGATGTTGTCTTGCACCGGGTCCATGGCTGGAGTCAAGGCGGGGCAAGCCCTGCTCCTCCCTGCCTGCACCATGGGGGAATCCACCCATGGGCACACACCAGGCTGCCCTTGCCTAAGGACCACCCCAGGGGGCTGGAATGCCCCGTGTCCATCACCCCCCAGCCCCACAGCCCACAGGGATTGCTGCTCACCTTTGGCATCTCTCTCTGCAGGCCCCTGCAAGGAAAAGAGAGGGAGAGGTGGGAGGCAGAGTTCCTGCACAGCTTTCCATGCTCTGGGCTGTGCAGTGAAGATGTTAGGCTGAACCTCCACACCTCACTGGGAGAGGAATTTTTTAAGCCCAGCCTATAAAACAGTGAATTCCATTTCCCAGCCTGGCCTCTCTCAAGCTCTCAGCAGCTGTGCACAGCCAGAGTGTGGAGGAGCTGTGCTGGCTCCACTCAGGCCAGCTCAGAGACTCAATTCTTGTGCCCACAGGATGGCAGTCAATGTGTGCCTGGGGCAGGGCACCCCTTTGGTAAAGTCTTGGTCATCTCAGCAGCTTTACTTGCCTCATTTGAAAAAGGAAAGACCTGAGAGGCTCAGCTTCCTGAGAAATGAGGTGAGGATCCAGCCATCCTAAACCAGCACACGCCAGACAGCAGCAGCCCCGCATCAGGATGCAATTTCGGCCTCAGATTTACTCCTCAATATCCCCAAATCACTCACCTTTCCTCACAAAACAGTAGGTGGCTGCAGCCAGAAGGAGGAGAAAGATGGTCACCAAGCCTATCACGAGATGTGGGGAAAAGGTCTGGAGGCCCTGAGGTTTCATGGCTGGAGGCAGAAAAGTTGTTGGGGAAGAGGGGCAGTTATGGGAAGTGGCAGCAGAGAGCAGGATATGCCCTTAGAGCCAAGCAAGATCCCAGCTGATGAACCTCCCAGTGTCCTGGGCAGCCTTGGCCCAATGCTGAGAGACAGTGGGTGGGAGGGGGAGAATCACTGACCATGGGTGGCTGTCCCTGCCTGGGAGCTGGACCCACTGCTTGGGAGAAGAAAGGCACAGGCTGAGAGCCTGCAGCTCCCCCAGGTACTGCACAGACTCAGCCACTGTGGGGACCCCGTGGTCCACTATCTATCAACTGTGGGGATCAATAAATGAATGCCCTGCCCAGCTGTGGCTCTGCATTAGATGTGACACCACCACTCTCCCCTTTCTGTGATGCTGGGACGGGAGAGGAGCAGGATGCTCTCCTGGGACTGGGAGGAGTGTCCCTGGTGCCAAAGGCTGTAATGAACTGCCCACTGACCCCCAGCATCCCAACTGTCTGGGGACACGTCATGGGGAAGGGCAGGGTCTCCTGCCTCACATGGGGTCTGGGGAGTCTGTGATATTATCCTGCCTGTTCCCCAGTGCCACAACTCACCCGTGACACTCAGGTTCTGGGGAGCACTGAGGGCTGAGTTCCTCACTCGGTTGCTCTTGTCCTTGTGCTGGTATCCACACGTGTATGTCCCTGTGCTCCCGCTCGTCATAGGGAACAGCATGGAGTAGCTCCCCTTCTGCTGCTGGGCTTTCAGGCTGCTCACCTCTACCCCGTCCTTGCAGAAGATTATTCGGGTATCAGGAGACTTCCAGGCAATCTGGCACTGAAACAAAACCTCTTCCCCCTCCTGTGCAGCAATGGGGGTTATGAAGAGGTCAGGAGCTGGGAGGTCACCTGCAGAGACTGCACAGAGAGTGACTGAGATGGTGTTACTGCTGTCGGGGTGGAAAATGCTTCATATCTGGGAAGGGAAGACCCCCTCTCCAAGGGGTCACACACACTGGGAACAAAGCCCTTCTCCCTTCCCATCTCCCACCCCACACACCTCCCTTTACAGGACCTGTCCCTGTGCTCACCATCCCCTGGGGAGCTGCAGATATCCTGGGCCATCACACCGGCACCTGCACCGTGGGGCACAGAGGGTTTTGGTCAGAGGGGCAGCAACCCAGCTCAGCACCGTGCCCCTGTCCACATTCCCACTGCTGAGTCTGTGCTGGGTGAGCACCTTCCACCCATGGGGCTCCATCCTGCCTCTGCCTTGTCACCAGGCTTGACACCTCCCCAAGCCCATTTTGTTTGGTTTTGTGGTTCCAGGTGGGTGCCTCTGGCTCCCTAAAGCACTTCAGCATCTGCCAAATCTCACACCATGACCAAAATACTTAGCATGGATTAGACAATGGTCTTAGATAGACCATAACATATTTTGGAGAGAAATTTAATACCTTTGGAATGTACTTACCCTGAAGGATGTTTCCAAAAATTTAATGTGAGTCTCTAAATGTGTCCCGAGCAACTCCTGTGGTCAAAATTGTCTAGTCAGGGCTTGGAGCCATCTGGTTTATTGAGAGTTGTCCCTACCCAGGAAGGGTAGAACCCTTCCAAGCAAAACCATTATTCTCCAGTCTTGAGCAAATTTTGGATAGTCAGTGAGAAAATGAAAATAAAGGGCTTTAAACAACCAAAACCAGTGACAGTTGATCCCAGAGAAAAGAAGACATGGGAAATGTGTGGAAAACATGACAGTTTGGAAGAAAAATGCAAATGATAAGCCAAAAACATTTTTAATCCTCTTTTCCAAAATGCCCCCAAGCGTATTGAAGAGAGAGAAATTGAGGGGGATCAGAACAGCGCCCTCAAACACTTCATTATGAAGGAACAACTGTTTCCTACCACAGAGATGTTTTTTTGTTTCAACCCAATCAAACCAATGAAGAAAGGCCAGGTCTTGTCTGTCCTCTACAAACAGTGTAAGGGCAGCCTGGGGCTGAGCTGGGCAGGTGGGACCTGGAGGGCTGCAGGCACCTGAACTGCAATTTCTTGTCCTCTGGCTCCATCCCTCTCTCTAGAGGATGCTGTTGATGCCATCAATCCTTGCCCAAACTGGCAGGGGGATGTGTTGTGTAGCTGGACTGTTTTCCCTTGTCAGGGATGCAGGATTCATACAGGGGGAGGAAGCTGTTTTGGGACAATTTGGGGAGGTGGTGTCAAAGCTCCTGACCTGAGCTCACCACCATCCTGTTGTGGGTGCCTGTGAGTCTGGAAAAGGGTGGGGGGTTGGACACAGAGGTGCAGGAGGAAGGTGGGAAGTGTGGACTGGAGGGCTGCTGAGCGGGGCAGGACAGGGCCCATGCTGGGCACAGGACAGGACCCGGGGAAAGAGTGTGTGGAGCAGCCGTGCAGCAATGAGGGGCAGAGCTGCTCTGGGGAGGGCAGGAGGACAATTGCTTCCTCCAGATCCCATGGACCTCTGAGCAAAGGGGGTGATTTCCAACCCCTCGGAGGGAGTTTGGTTCATGGTGTGAGACTTGGCAGATTCTGACGTGTTTTAGGGAGCCAGAAGAATCCACCTGGAACCACAAACCCAACCAAAACTGTCTCTGATGCAAGCAAGCTTCTTGCAAAAGGCTCCTTTGCTGTGGGATGGCTTGAGCTTGGGGTGCATGTTGGGGGCTGCTGATAGATCCCAGGCCCCCAAGTGTCCCACAGCCAGACACCTCCCTCTCCAACCATCCCAAGAGCCTGGGACGTGCCATGGGACAGGGCAGGGTCCCCTCCCTCACACGGGATCTGTGGGGACTACAAGAGTTGCCTGCACATGCCCCAGTGAGTTCCATGTCTCACCTCTGAAACTCAGAATCCGGGGAGCACTGAGGGCCGAGTTCCTCACTTGGTTGCTCTTGTCCTTGTGCTGGTATCCACATGTGTATGTGCCTGTGCTCCTGCTCATCATGGGGAAGAACATGGAGTAGGTCCCTTTTCCCTGTCGGGCTTTCAGGCTGTGCACCTCCACCCCATCCTTGCAGAAGACAATTCGGGTATCAGGAGACTTCCAGACAATTTGGCACCAAAAATAAACCTCTTCCCCCTCCTGTGCAGCAATGGGGGTCACAGAGAGGGCAGGAGCTGGTAGATCACCTGGAGATATGGCACAGGGATGGACAGGGAGAGTGTTACTGTCATCAGAGCTGGCCAATGGCTTGGATCTCAGCAGAGAAGAATTTGCTCTCCTGGGGTGCACAAAGGGGGAACAAAGCCTTCTCCCTTCCCATCTCCCCTCCCTCATAACTCCCTTTATAGGACCTGTCTCTGTACTCACCAGCACCTGGGGAGCTGCAGATGTCCTGGGCCATCACACCGGCACCTGCACCGTGGGGCACAGAGGGTTTTGGTCAGAGGGGCAGCAACCCAGCTCAGCACCGTGCCCCCGCCCACGTTCCCATTGCTGAGTCTGTGCTGGGTGAGCACCTTCCACCCATGGGGCTCCATCCCAGCTCTCCTTTGTCTCCTGTCTTGACATCTCCAGAAATCCATTTTGGTTCGGATTTTGGTTCCAAGTAGATGCCCTTCATGCCCTAAAGCACTTCAGCATCTGCCTAGTTTTAGACTACAACCTGAATCTTCTTTAAGGGGTGTGAAAGTACACCCTTTGCTTGGAGGTCCATGGGAGCTGGAGGAAGCAATCCCAAAGCAGCTCTGCCCCTCATTGCTGCACAGTTGCTCCACACACCCTTTCCCTGGGTCCTGCCCTGTGCTCAGCACAGGCCCTGTCCTGCCCTGCTCAGCAGCCCTCCAGTGCTCAGCCCCAAGGCACAGCCAGCCCCCAGCTCACCCAGCACCAGCAGCAGCAGGAGGAGGAGGAGGAGGAAGAGGGGAAGGAGGAGGAAGGCTGGGCGAGCAGGAGACAGCCTGGCACATCCCAGCTGCCCCAGCATTGTTTGGGCACTGCAGGAACAGCCTCTCCTGGAAGTGTCTGCTGTGGGCTGAGCTCTGCACAGCGCTTCAAGAGCTGCCTGGCCCGTGCCTTGCAGAGCACCTGGGACTGGTCCTGCTGCAGGTCTGTGGCCGGCAGGGCCTTTCCCACGAGGAGGGGCTGTGGTGAGTGGGGGCCCTGCCTCAGCCCCCACTGCGGCCGCTGAGCCTGCAGAGCCCCCGCTTTCATTTCCGGACACTGCGAGCCCGGAGCATGAGCCATGTTTGCCTGTCCCTCTGGGGCAGCATCCTCCCTGCAAAGCCCTCCTGCCCCTTGGCCCCCACCCTGCTCTGCCCTGCTCTCACTGCTCCTCCCAGCTCTTCTGCCACATGGAGCCAGGGGACTCTCCAAGGGAAAACTGGCCATGGGCACAAGTGGCTCCACAGCTCTGGGGGTGGTAGCCAAGGCCATGGGGGCCTGTGTGGACAAGAGCAGCTTCACGTTTCCACATCCGTGTTATTTTGTGGTATTTCAACCTCTCCACACAGAAGGACAACATGGCAGGACACAGAATCCAGGAGGTTCCTGGAACTTCCTCCTCCAAGTGATAGAGAAGCCAATGAGCAGTGGGGCTCTGCTGGACCTTCTACTCACCACCCACAAGGCACTGCTCTTCTGCCCACCAAGGTGCCTCTACAAGGGCACTGTGACCAGCCAGCCTGTGCCCAGGGACCTGCCCTTGGCTGAGCATATCAAGTCTGGCTTTTTCTATGGGAAACCTTTTGCTGCCCTGAGTCCCCCTGCTGCTCATTTGGCAGATGAAGGCAGGAGACTGGGGACTGAGAAGGAGGGAAGGCTCTGTTGTGTCTCCCTAGTGAGTGCTTTAGTTCATAGAAGTGGAGACAGGGCTTTGCTGTAGCTCTTGCACAGCTGGAGCTGCAGGTCCTGCACATGTGTGTCACACAGGATTTGAGAGTCCAGGGCTGCAGGACCACCCTGTGGTGGTTGCACTGGCAGAAGAGGGTCACATTTGGTGCAGCCCGTGCACATCCCTGAGGCACAAAACAGACACAGTTCAGAGCCCAGTTACAAGTGAGTTGTTGCAGAACAGATGAACAGAGAGCAAAGGTGGGGTGTGAAACGGTGCAAACAGTGTTCAAAACAACTGCCACCAAAACCTCAAAGCACTGCGGGAGCTTTCATCACAAATGGCCTTGACTTTTTACACCTTCAGCCAGTACAGAGATGTCCCACCTGATAACTGATATTATACGGTGTTTTTGGAGCATGTTGTTCTATTGCACCTCCTTTATCTCAAGGCAAAATAGCTGCTTATTATTAGTCTGAGTTTACAGGTCAGGAATATTCATGGGTAGTAATTCTTACTGAGATTTTTAACAACTAAATCAGCATTAGAATTGACATCCCTAACCTGTCTATGAGGCATCTCAGACTGGAGGAGCAAATCCCATTTTACATCCTGGGGTTAAACCCTGAAATCTCTATCACCACCTCACGACTTTATTGTTCTTTCTCAAGGCATCTCTCATCCCACCCTACTCAGGTCCCCATTTTATTGAAAAATATTAATTTCCAGATTTTGAGCACTATTTGCACTCATGCACAGGTGTGTTTAATTTCACACCTCTGTATTTTGGGGTCTCAGTCTGTAGAAGTTCGGCTGGGACTTGGTTTCAGGTCTCATCATCTTTGCAAACCCTATGGCCTGACACTGGTTATGGCCATAATGCAATTCCAGAGGCAGTGGCTTCACAGAGTTATTTCCAGTCTCCCCTTTACCCTATAGCAACAAGGGAAAAAAAATCTCTGTGGATGGATTTTACTCAGCTTGTTCTAATCTTTGATCACCCTCATGATAAAAAGCACTAAAAAGTTTTCCACACATTGAAACAGAATTTCTCATGTTGCAGCTTGTGCCTGTTCCCTCTTACCCGACCAAGGTACATCTGCAAGGGATGTCATATGGAGAGAGAAATGTAGCAAGGACAGCTACATGAGCAATGAGCCCCAGACTGGTCCCTGAGACAGACACTGTTACCTGGGCAGGTGATGGAGTCTCTGTCCTTGGAGATCTTCAAAACCTCTGGATGAGGTTCTGCACAAGTGGCTCCAGGTGTCCCTGCTTGAGCAGGGCGTTGGACCAGATGACCTCTTCCGACCTCAATTCCTCTCTGTCTCTAGGAGGATCAGCCACCAAGTCACAGGAGGGAGAAATGCTCTAAAAATTATCCGAGTCTTCCAGCAGCACCAACACTTCCCAACACAGAGAGCCCAGGGAATGCAGGGGGCTGGGAGGTCCAGCTCAGGAAAAATGAAATGAAAGCTGGACATAAAAAATAGGAAGCAACACACAATTCCCTTAATGACTTCTCTTGAGGACACTGAAATTTCAGCTCCTGTATTTCTTCAACTACAACCAAAATTGCAGACAAGACACTATAATGATTTTTCCAAACACTTTTGAACATCTTCCTGACTTCCATATTTTTTGTTGGTCAATACTTCACTACCTCAGAAGGATTCTGTGCCTCTGGATCACACCACTCATCTTCTTATGCACTTTCTATCACCATGCCTGAAAATAAACAGCCAAGGGGAAGCGAAAGTTAAACACACATGGGAATTGGTACAGATCCAGCTACCTCTGACTTTGCAGATTCTGAAATTTGTGGTTTGACATTTCTTGGGCCCTGTACAGAATCACAGAGACAGAGAGAAGTTGAGGCTGGAAGACACCTGGGGAGATCATCTGGTCCAAACCCCCTTCCCAAGCAGGGACACCTGGAGCCACTTGGCCAGAATCTCACCCAGAGGGGGGAATTCAGAGGAGCAAAACGTTTCCCATAGCAAAAGCCAGCCTTGATATGCTCAGGTAAGGGCAGGTCCCTGGGCACGGGCTGGCAGAACAGCAAGTCTGTTGCGGCTGGTGAGTAGAAGGTCTAGCAGAGCCCCACTCCTCATCAGCTCCTCTATCCCTCGAAAGAGGAAGTTCCAGAAACCTGGTGGATTGGTGCTGTCCTGCTGTGCTGTCCCTTCAGCAGCTCTTAGAGCTGTTGAATTTCACCAGAAGGTCCAGACCCTGTGAATGTGAAGCTGCTCCTGTCTCATTCCCTTGTCCTTCCTGCTCAGATGGCCTGGAGCAGAATCCCACCGTAATGTCACCTAGAGCTCTCCTCTCTTTATTCCTAGCCCAGGAGCTCTCCCTTGGCTCCTCATCCATCCCCAGGGGAGCTCCATGGACTCTCACATAACAAGCTGTGGGAAACGACTGGATGGTAGGCCTTGAATTTGAGCAGTTGCAGCTGTGAAGTTGTAAGGAATGTAAACAATCCAGGATGAGAAAGCAGAAAAGGAGAAAAACTGCTGTAAATAACAGGTGCTGTTTTTGAGATTTGCCAGCACGTGAAGAAGCGTCGACCACCTATCAAAAGATGAGTTTAGGCGCGTGAACAGGAGCACCTGACCAATGAAATATAATATGCTTGCACGTGGACAGAGAAAAAGAATATAAATCTAAGCCTATTGTAAATAAAGTTGCCTTGTGCCTTTGCCTGCCTAATTGCTACCTGAGTGCATTCTTGACCGTTGTCAACAAGTAACTTTTCATCGTCGTCTTCCCTGCCTGTCCTTCCTAAAATCCTGTATGGCTCCAGTACAAAAGAGCAGTCAGAGGAGCCATTGCATCACATCTCCCTGATCCCAACAAGGCCACATCCCTGAAACCACACCCAGGTCTCTGTCTCACCCTCTTTATTCCCCACAGGGGCTGCATTAGTGGACAGGCCCTTCCCAGAAGCCCCTCAGCACAAGGACTGCCCAGAAAGGGCTTGGCGGTTTCTCCACAGTGGAGCATTGTCAGCACTTCCTGGGGAAAATGCCATTGCTGGAGGTGACCCTGCTGGAGCCTCATCTGGATGTGTTTCATTTCTGTCCCATCACCCCCTGGCCTTTGCTCATCAGCCCAGTCTGTCACTCCCTCCCAGGACAGTCAGTTCATCTCTCCTTCCCCCATCATTCCCAGTTTCAAGCCCTCTTTACAGGCTCATCCATTCTACTGGAAGAAGTAGCTTTGTCCTGCTTGGTGAGGTGGGTCCCAGCTCTGCCCAGTGGATGCTGAGCTGCAAACAGTGTCCATTGATCAGAGAGCCCAAAACTGTTGCCCAAATCAGCATCACAGCCAGTTCTTGACCTGTGACATCAGTTTCCTCTTCATCTCCTTTCCACCTTGCACAACAGGATTGACAAGAAAACCACATGGTCCCCCATGGCCTTGGCTACCACCCCCAGTTTCTTCTGGCAGAATCACTTGGATCCATGTGGAACACTACAGTAACACTGTCCTTGGCCATCCCTTTGCCATTTCTCCAGGTGACTTCCTAGCTTCTGCATTCCACACGGTCCCACTGCTGCACATGAGGATGAACAGGTTTTGTTTTGGTGCCAAATTTGCTGGAAGTCTTCTGCCACCCAAATTGTCTTCTGCAAGGATGTGGTGCAGGTGAACAGCCTTAAAGGGCAACAGGGGCAGGGGAGCCATCACGTGCTCTTTACCATGATGAGGGGGAGCACAGGGACATACACATGTGGATACCAGCACAGAGACAACAGCAACCGAGTGAGGAACTCTGCCCTCAGTGCTCCCCAGAACCTGAGTGTCACAGGTGAGTCCTGGCACTGGAGCACGGACAGGAAACACTCCCAGGCTGCAGAGCCCCCAGGTGAGGGAGGGGACCCTGTGCTGCTCCGTGGCATATCCCTTGGCATTTGGAATGCTGGACCTCAGTGAGCAGTTCATTACAGCCTTTGGCACCAGGGACACTCCTCCCAGTCCCAGGAGAGCATCCTGCTCCTCTCCTGTCCCAGCATCACAGAAAGGGGAGAGTGGTGGTGTCACATCTAATGCAGAGCCACAGCTGGGCAGGGCATTCATTTATTGATCCCCACAGTTGATAGATAGTGGACCACGGGGTCCCCACAGTGGCTGAGTCTGTGCAGTACCTGGGGGAGCTGCAGGCTCTCAGCCTGTGCCTTTCTCCTCCCAGGTAGCAGGTCCAGCTCCCAGGCAGGGAGAGCCACTGAAGATGAGTGATTCTCTCTCTGCACACTCAGTGTCACTTCCCACCGGCTGCAGTTCTTCACGAAGTGCTCCAGTGTTTGACCCTCGCAGGGTCTCAGGTCCAGCTCCAGCCCCGGCTGCTCACAAAGTTTGACCCTCCTTCAGGTGCTGTGGAGGACCAGACACCAGCACGTTTTGTCTCAGGCATTCTGATTGTTGGGAGAGGGAAACTGTGATCGTAAGAGAGGGTCCCATGGAGGTGCAGCAGCATGTTCTGAGCCATGAGCTCAGTTCTCACCCCTTAAGACTCCTGTTCAGGATGTTTGCGTCATCTCCCCCTCCTCTTCCTCCCCGGGCTCACTTCCTCTAAGAGGGCGCCAAAAAACTTTGTGGGCAGTTTTACGTGAGCGGCTGCAGCAGCTGAACTACAAAGAGCAGCAGCTGAACTACAAAGAGCAGCAGATCGGTGCGTTTCTCTCTCATGTGTTTTTTTTTTTTAACTCACTCTCTCAGTCACTTCACTTGTTAACCCCAGCTGGAAATATCAGAAATAAAAATATGGGTTTGTAGGCGTATCGCAAAGTGGTAAGATATCCAAGTCTCAGAGTGGACTTGGGTGTCAGGGTCTTTTTCAGCCGGTTAAGGGAAATATAAAAATTCCCAAAATTAAAATCTTTCGGGGCCACGTGAGAGTTTGGTACACAGGGGTTTCTTTTCTCTCTTTGGGCTAAGAACAAAGGAAGATCCCTCACTTTTGACAGAGGATGGCCAGTGGCCAGTTAGAAAGAAGGGAAAGCCCCTTTTCAGAGAAAAGAAACCTTTTTAGGCAAAAGCGAATATATTAAGCTTATCTGAAAAAGGTGGGATTTTGTAAAACTATAAAAATGCATGAAATTTAAACCCAAGGGGTCTTTTCTCCCCAAAGAACTCGGTGTGAGACTAGAGCCAGCACGCTGAATAAATTCTTTCTTTTTGTTTCATGAGTTTTTGCCATCCTGAATTCAAGGGAGAAGTTTTTTCTCACAGAAATACTTCTGGCACAGTCTTTGGAGGAAGAAACAGCTGCGAAAAGTAAGACTAAGAGGAAAATCCAAGAGCACTTCAGTTCATTGAAGTTCTTGAAAAGCAGAATTACTCCCATTTCAAGCTGATTGACTGGTGACTGTCAATTCCCAGGGAAACCCCACCTTCATTCTCTATGTAATCTGTCAGTGAAACATCAGTCTTAGAGTAAAATCATCTGTGATCTTCAGGCAGAGCCACACCCTGAGTTAATCCTTGATCATCTCTGATCCACAGATTGAAGACACGGGGATCGTTCTCACCTGACAACCGGTAAAATCCAGCTCTAATTCTGAACTAAGACACAGTTTGTGGGCGTTGAGCAGGATCTCTGCTTGTCTTAAACTTCTCAGTAGCATCAAAGCTCCATTTGCACCTAATTCCCTACAACACCAACACGGAGCCCTCCTGTGGCAGAGGAGATGTGACCTTCTGGCAGCAAAGTAACTCTTGGGCACAGAAATGCTGCATTTAAAATTCAGAACCTGATCCTTCTGTTCATTTCCCTCCTGCAGGTGAAAGTTTCTCTGGCAAGAGGAAAAATAGCTGTCCTATATCAGTGCTCACCTTTCCTGACTCAGGCAGGTAAGCAGGTCTCTTTTATTTCTCTCCCTCCTGAACAAGTGGTGAATGTGGTGGTATTCCCCCTCTGGAAAGGGCTGTTGGGCCCAGGGACCCCCTGGGGGCAGGGCCTTGAGGCAAAGCAGGGCTGATGATAACTCTGGAACCTTCTTCTCCGTAAGCAAGGCTGGTTCCAGCTGTGCCCACTTGGAACTGTTTCCTGCCAGAAGCTGAAACAGTAGGAAACTGCCCTGATTTTATGGGAATTTGGGATGACAATAACTCTGAGAGCACCCAGGGCTCAGCTGCATCTGCAGGAATGTTACTGAGCTTAAACTGTGTCCTGGTATGTCTGTTCAGCAGTGCTGAACATGAAGCCTTAGGGGACAGAGAAACTCTGTGTTTGATTGTTGTGGTGAGATTTTTAGGCCTATTTTCACTTGTCTTCTTTTGAAAAGCATTCAGCTTGTTTGGGAATGTGGGTTTGGTCTCTGAAGTAGTAACTGATGACTTGTTAAACAGCGAGGTTTCTTTTGAGCCCTCCTTGGATGACAGGGAAATTTGTAAAAGTTGGATGTAAAAAGACCATGACATTTGTCAGAAGAAGTATCTGTGTTGCTAAACAGGGTATGTAAGGTCTCAGCAAGTTCTGGATGGAATTCATAGGTAAGATGTTCCAGTCTTGTGACATTTTGCATTTCCAAGCCTCTAGTTCCTGATCTAGAGGCAAAGAGGTTTCTGCAAGTCCTGTGTCATATCTGCCCCTTCCCAAATGCCTGATTTAGTATCCAACCCTGATAATATCTGAAACAACCCCTGAGACTTCTTTTTAGGTGACTGAGGAGCAGCCCTCTCATCTCTAATCAGGATTAACCTCTTTCCCATAGTAGATGTCTAAATTAATACCTCTGACAAAATTTCATATGGCCTCATGGGATAATGGACTGCAAAGAACAAACTTAGTGCATGTCCAAGCCCATGAAAACAGGAGGAAGAGCAGAATTTAACAGGACAGTTTCCAGTTGCAGTTTGACATTCAATGCCCTGAGCTGCCTGTGGAGTTTATGGACATGTGGGCCATGTGGTTGGTGGAACTGAGGCTGTGGTCATGTCACCCCAAGACCTGTGGCTTGTTGAGCGATGTGAGACTGTCCTGGTTAAACCCAATGGCCACTAAGTACCACAGAGCTGCTCGCTCACTCCCTGGCCCCCGGCACCCCCTGGGCGGGGAGAAGAATTGGAAAGAAACAGTAAACCTTGTGGGTTAAAAAAATAACAGCTTAATAATTGAAACACATTTTAAAAATAACTAGAATAAGATAAATAATAAGAATTGTAATTTAAAGTAGAGAGGGAGAGGAAGATGGAGAAGGAGAGCGAGAGGGCAGAATAAAACCCATGTGATGTCCAATTTTGCTCACCACTCACTGACTGATGCCCAGCCTGTCCCCGAGCAGAGATCAGTCCCCTTCCGGCCAACTCCCCTCAGATAATATACTGGGAATGATGCTCCATGGTCTGGAATATCCCTCTGGCCAGTTCAGGTTACCTGTCCTGGCTGTGCTCCCTCCTGGCTTCTTGTGCAGCTCCTCACTGGCAGAGCAGGAGACACTGCAAAGTCCTTGACTTGGGCTGAGCACAACTGAGCCACAACCAAAATATCAGTGTGTGATCAGCATTATTCTCATCTTGAATCCAAAACACTGCCCTGCACCAGCCACAAGGAAAAAAATTAACTCTATCCTGTCCAAAACCAGAACAGAAACCTCTGAGTGCCTGTTTATCTCCATGTGCCAGAAACAGAGCTGAGATCAACCAGCTCAGAGGAAAAAGCCTCTGCTCTGGAGATCAGAGTGGAGACAAATCCCCATCATGGTGATCTGTGGTGAATTGGATGAAATCCCTCCAGGAGTCCATGTCCCTCCTTAGCAAGTGAAGAGGGACAATTTGTGATTAAAACCAGGTGAATTGAACACTTCCCCTGTCACTCCACTTGTGCCTACCCAGCTGGCCAAACATGGCAGGACATCCCAGGACAAGAATTAATCCAGAATTACTGATGTCTGCCTTGATCCACCACCAGGCCTGTTCCAACTGCATCTGATTTAGTCCCATGAGATGTAGCTGTGAGACCTTATGGCTGGAAGTAGGGATGTATCCAGAACTGCAGTGCAGGGTGATTAACTCTTGCTTGGAAACCATCAGGGTGTCTCACCTTCCTCACTGCTCACTAACCATGGAATATTGAACACTAATAAAGTCATAAAGATACCAAACTAGAAGTGTTGCTATGAGGACTGAGATAAGGACTGTCAGTCCCGCTCTGGAAATGTCAAAGTTCGCAGAGAGAGCCAGAGCCAGAGAGGGGAAGGATCTTTAGTGTAGTGCAGCAAAGCTGACCCTGGTGCAGCTCCCTAAATGATTCCAGGTTTGTGCTGGAGCTGATGCACTGTCACCCTGCAGCCTGAGGGTTCCCAGGGAGAGGGAACTTCAGGATAGCAAACACCATGGATTCCCCATCTCCAAATGTAGGCGTGGGAGGGGGTAAATTATATCTTCCTTCTTTTCCCCCCAGCTCAGAGCATGGACAGAGAGACTCCTGCAACCCAGACCAGAGATTTAAACTGGTGTATTAATTAAGTTGTCCATCAAATTTCACAGCAGGCAGTGGGGGCTGGGTTGAATTTTCCTCTCTTGCATCCCCTGTCACAACTTCCTGGGAGCACGTGTGACTGAGAGAAATTCCCAGAAGCTGCAAGGATAATTGAGATCTCTGGAAAGGCACAAGTTCTCTTGATGTCTGAACTCAACTGTTTGAGTGCTTTGCACCTTTAGAAATCACAGCTGGCAAGTGCCAGGTGAGAGAGATCAGGGGGCTTTGGGACAGGATTTCCCTTCCTTGTCCACTTCCCTTCTGTGCCTGTTCCAGGTCAGCTGCAGGATTGTCCCACCTCTGTGACTGCAGGGATGGACCAGAGGAGATGGCTCCCGTTGGCTCTGACACTGCTTCCAGCCTGGTTTCTCCCTCTCTCCTATGACTTTGGGCTTTTCAATTTCCCCAGTTACAATTTTGTCTCAGAGGAAAGAAGAAAAGGAGAAAGTGAGTAAATGCTCCAAACCACAATGAATTTATCTTTTATAAAAAGAACACGTGAGCCATTTTCAAAGGCCATTAATTCTGCTTTCCTAAGATTTTTTCAGAACTGACAATTTCCCCAAAAGATCTCTGAGGTTTTTATTTTTTTCTCTGGCATTCTTCATTGATGAAGGTGCATGAACAGAAGGGACCAATGTTATTAGTGAATATTTGCAACTGTCATTTGTTCCTCATTGTGTTCCCCCACTACTCTGTGTCCTTCACACCAGTACTTTCTCTGATTGATTCCAGCCAAATGCTCACTCATGTTTGATTTCCACAGAAAATTTTGAGCTTAGCTCTCCCCAGAATGTAGTTGGAATTGTTGGCCAGGATACAATCCTTCCTTGCACCATCTCTTCCACAAAGCCACTGGACAACCCTGAAGTGCAATGGAAGAAGATCACAGATGGACATCCAGAGGACATCTACACATACGGACAGTCTGGTGGTGAACCAATGCAGAAATACCATGGGCGGACATCACTGCCGGGAGATGGATTTGCCACTGGGAACGTGTCCCTGATGCTGAAGAATGTCCAGCCAGCAGATGAAGGAATGTACAGTTGCACTGTGACATCCAGGGACTGGAGTGCTGACAGAGCCACCGAGCTCAGCATTGCAGGTTGGAGACTCCCTGGGCTGGGAGGGGAAGGGGGGAAGCTCTTCCAGAGGGAAAAGAGCTCTCTGAAAGGTCACTGTTCCCCAGCTGATGCCCCTCATATGACCCAAAATGTCACCTCCCCACTCACAGCAGCCCTTGGGCCACATGGCTCCTGCTTTTTGATCCATGGGACACTTGATTTCTAAGTCACTGAGGGGTCTGTAAGGAGCCAAGAAAATTCAACCCATGTGCCAACATCCAGGAGGTAATAGGGGAATTGGTGATCTGACTGGCCCATGAGGGTCATGGCAGCCCTGGTAGTTTTAGGCAAGAAGGAAGGAGCTTTAAAGCTGAATGTTGCAGGAGACACAGAGCCTGCACTGCCTGTTGGAAGGCAGCTGCATTGTGTGGTGAAATGGAGCAGGCAGGAATAGCTTGGTAAAGCTGCAAAGAGACTGGGGCTGAGTTCCTGTGGCAAGCGATGTTGTGCAAGCCCCATGCCCAGCCTGAGCCTTGTTATGACCCGTGTGGGGCTGGAGAGCTGCAGCAATCCCTGCTGGGGAGGTGTGAGCCTGCCTGGGAGATAGATAAGTGCTCAGCATCCCTGGCTGTGGGACTGATAGGAATGGTGCCCTCCCTCTGGGGACTCCTCAGCTGGGCTAAGGAGATGTTCTGGGCTCCCAGTTCCCCCCAGATGGACAGTTGGCATCGTTTGTGTGCAGGGATCGATAATGTCAGGTGGAGCTGGTCAGCCTGGAGTCACTGAGCAAAAATAGCACTGAATCATATCATGGTTTGGGTTGGAAGTGACCTTCCATTTGCTACTATTGCCCAGGACAAATTTCTATGAAATCCAGCTCTGACCCAGCAGTGGAACTCAGAACCATGTGTGGTGCATCCCCCTCACCACCCTGGCACAGCTTTGGCACAGTCCCTGGGCAGTGGCCATCTGTGCCCACCTGTAGTGCCGGCATGGACTGGGGAGGTGCCAGGGAAAAAGCTGAGTGGGCTTTAGTGCCCTGTGTCCTGCTTTGACAATCCTCAAACTTGGACCAGCCTCCTACAGATTCATTCTAAAAGAGGGATACAAACCACACACTTCTCCCTGCCAGCTCCATGGGATAGTGGGGAGCTGAGAGACAAACCCATCCCACACTGTAGCTCTTTCTCAGCCAAAGGAAATTTGGCATTTATGGCAGATGGAGTGGGGGATCTCAGAAAGACCATTGCAAAGGTTGGGTTAAGGACTGAGAGAAAGTGGCAGCAACTTCTGGAAGAAGCAAGAACTGTGAATCCAAGGTAGAGCTGGTTCCATGGAAACACACTTTTCCCACTCACAAACTCTCTTGCCTTTAAGGTACCGGGGAAGTGTTCCTTGAAATTCTGGGCCCTCACGGGCAAGGGCTCGAGCTTGGCTGCAGATCACACGGATGGTTCCCCGAACCTACTGTCCAGTGGGTGACTGAGGATGGGCAGGGTCTGTTTGCAGACACTGAAATACAGCAGGACAGTGAGAAAGTCTTCAGTGTGTGGAGTCGAGTCACAGTTACGGGAGAGGAAGTGGGAAAAGTCACCTGTCAAATCCTGAACCCCTTGGTGCAGATGGAGAAGAAAACTACTGCGCGTCTCTCAGGTGAGTCCCATCGCTCTGAGAAGCCTTTGCTGAAGGCTCATTGTCTCAGGAGCCCTGGAAGGCCCTTTCCAGTGCCAGGGAAGATGACAGCTCTCCAGTTCAGCCAGATCCCAGAGCAGCCTGGGGCACTGCAGGCAGGACAGGTTGCAGTGAGAAAGGAGCAGGGTCCCTCTTGCCCCAGATGCAGATCCCTAGGGAAGGCAGGTTCTGCCCACCCATGTAGGACTGACTGGGACTATTTGTCCCTTCATCTCCACAGGAACTCTTTGAGTGGGTGCTCAGATTTTGGGGAAAAGATTGAATATTGCCACTGATGACTCAGGTTTTTTCTTTTCAAAGGTGCTGCTTTTCCCCGTGTGTCTCCATTTGTCCCTGCCTTCTGGACACTACTCACTTTATTCCTTCTCACATTGGCTGCTGGTGCTGTTCTGGTATTTCGAGGTAAGGGCTCTTGGTTCACAGGACCTCATGTTTTCAGAAGGCTGTGGGAGGTCAATCCCTGTGAGAAAGTTCTCTGCAGAACCTGCTCTGGCAGAGGGTGTTCCTTGTGCATGGTAGAGGAAGGCTCTGAACAGATGGCTCAGGTGAAGTGGCTGAGGGTTTTACACATCACTTCTGGGGTTTAGTTTCACTCTTTGACTGCAAGGGATCATTTCTCAGCCCCTTGTGAGACTGGTCTGACAATTAGCATGAAATATCATGTAGAGTTTGCCTCTGGTCTGTAGAGTAAGCAGACCTAAGCTCTCCTGCAGGTAGGAGCTTTCCATGTGCTCCTCTGTCATCCAGAGGCAGAAGGGAGATGCCTCCACAGGCAGCTGAGAGCTTGAGGGACCATGGTACCTACAGACAAGAGGAGGAAGGAGGGTGGGTTGGTGGACTTTTCCTGTGATGAATTAGAAGGGTCCCTTCCTCTGCCTCCACTGGGCTCATCTACCCAAGCCTCCAGTGGAGCTTGTTCATCGGAGCTGGACCTTTTTCCCCAAAAGTGTCCATGGTGCCTCCCATCTTGGAAAGGGCCTCTCCAGAGATCTCTGTCTCCGCAGCCATGGCTGGGCAGAGGGCTGACCCTTCCCTCGCAGCTCTCCTGAGCTCACACCACTTGCATCTTCTGAAATCTGCGCTGAAGCTGCATCTGAGCATGTGTCAGGAATGGACATGGACCTGGAGAGTTCCCACAGAGGATGACAAACACCCAGGGAATGATCACTGTGAGCACACAGGGAAGGGAGAACTGCAGCTCATGAAGCCATGGCAGACGGGGGCTGTTGCAGACACCTCTGGACAAACTGGCTGCTCATGACTTGGATGGGTGGACTCTTCAGTGGGTAAGAAACTGGCTGCTGGCTGGGCCCAAAGGGTTGTGGTGAATGGAACTACATCCAGTTGGGGACGGTCTCTAGTGGTGTCTCCCGGACTCAGTTTTGGGGTCGCTCCTGTTTAACATCTTTATTGATGCACGAGGTTAAACAAGGCCAAGGGCCGGGTCCTGCACTCGGGTCACACCAACCCCCTGCAGCTCCAGGCTGGGGGAGGAGTGGCTTGAGAGCTGTTCCACAGAAAGGGACTTAGGGGTGCTGGTTGACAGACAGCTCAATATGAGGATTTAAAAGCCAGGGAAGAGATCAGTCGTGGTGCCCACAGGTGCACAAGCATGGGAATGCCCCATCCTTTTTTTTTCCAAGGATGAGTGAGTTCTTTTCCAAGGACACTGAACTAGAAAAGATTCTCTGAGGAAAGAGAAGCTTGGAGCACACAAATCAGTAAATAAGAAGGACGTATTAAGAACAGCCCTTTGGAGAAAGACTTGTGAATGATGGTTGATGGAAAACTCACCATGAGCCAGCAGTGAGCGCTCACAGCCCTGAAACCAACAGGATCCTGGGCTGCACCCAAAGGAGGGGGGGCAGCAGGTCAAGGGAGGAGATTCTCCCCCTCTACTCTGCTCCTGTCAGACCCTGCCTGGAGCCCTGTCTACAGTTCTGGTGCCCCAAGAAAAGAAGGACATGGAACTGTTGAAGCAAGTCCAGAGGAGGCCAAACAGTTGATAAGAGGACTGGAGCACCTCCCCTGTGGAGACAGGCTGAGAGAGTTGGGACTGTTCAGCCTGGAGAAGAGAAGGTTGTGTGGAGACCTCACAGCACCTTCCAGTATCTGAAGGGGTTACAGGGAAGGCAGAGAGAGACTCTGCATGAGGAACTATAGTAATAGGACAAGGGGAAATTTAGATTAGATATTCGGAAGAAATTCTTTCCTGTGAGAGTGGTGAGATACTGGAACAGGCTGCCCAGGAAGACTGTGGATGTCCCAACCCTGGCAGGGTTCAAGGCCAGGTTGGATAAGGCCTTGAGCAACTTGGTCTGGCGGGAGGTGCCCCTGCCCATGGCAGGGGTGTTGGGACTGGATGATTTTTAAGGTCCCTTCCAACCCTTAACATTTTATTATTCTCTGTGGGAACTGAGTCTGAGTTTCTTGTCCCATCCCTGCACAAAAAAAGAAGGCAAAATCAAAACCATTTCCAGGTGCCCCCTTAAGTGCAAGCTTTGTTTCTCTGAGGTGAGGAGAGAGAGAAGGAACAATAAAACACACTGAGAAGAGACCCTCAAAAAGACAATTTAAAACAGAAGTTTTATCATCTGCAGGGCAGATGGGTGGTCTCCTCTTCAAGGGGGTAATGTCAGTGTCATAGGGATACCTCTCTTTTTTCACAGAAATGAAAGTGGTGGAAAATACCACAGGGGCCCTGGAATCCATGTGGAAGAGGGACACCTCCATGAAGTCTCCCAGAAAATTCAAACTCTGCAGGAAGATTTCCAGAACATGCAGCAGTCCACACAGTGTGACATTCAGTTGCTCAGAACAGACCTGGAGAACAAACTAGGTGAGCAGGGCCATTCCCCAGCAAGACCTTCACGTCTCTGAAGGCAAAAGCTGCTCTACAGGCAAACTGTCCTGTGAGCTCATCCTGCACAACTTCTCAAAGGGGATGGGGAAGGACAGTCCTTACATGGGGAACAGCTTTTGTGATCCTGACACTGGAACACCTCCATGCTGAAATTTTCTCTGCAGGAGCTCAAGGGCCCTCTTCTCTCCTTCATCTTTGTAAAGAGTGTGTACTGTGGGTCCCCTCATTCCCTGATACTTGTTAAGGTTCCCCCTTGAAGTCCTGTCCCCATCTCTCTCACTGTCCCCACTGCCCTTCTCCTACTCCTCCACTGCTGGTCCCAGGCTGGGGGAAGCTGGGCTGTGCCCACCCTGCATGTCTGTGCCCATGAGGAGCCCTACCTGTGCTCCCCTGCTCAGTTCAGGGGCATCTCAGCAGGCAGTGCAGGAGGTGGGGCAGGGGAGGGCACTGGCAGCACCCGGCACTCTCTGCCCAATGTCTGGGGACCTTCCCCTGGGCAGGCACAGAGCCCATGTCCTGAGCTCTCTATGTCTCTGATATGTCAGAACGGTTCGCAATTTGAAGTCCTTCTTCCACGTCTCTCCCTTTCCCCACTTCTCTTCTTCATGGGAAAGTGTGTTGTCTCCCATGGTTCACAGATTCATTCTGGAGAGATGGAAAGGGGTGGTTCCTACCCTCCATCCTGCCCATCAGGCCTTTTGGGAAGGGTCACAGGACCTCTGCTCTTTCCCCAGCCCTCAATCAGTCAGTCAATCCAAAGCAGTTCAAAGAACCAAGCAGGGAATAACCCCAGGCACCATTCCAGGCTGGGGGTGACCTGCTGGAAAGTTGCTCTGCCGAGAAGGACCTGGGGGTCCTGGTGAACAAAATGTTTTCCCAGAGTCAGCCATGTGCCCTTGTGGACGAGGACAATGGTATCCTGGGGTGCATTAGGAGGAGCTTTGCCAGCAGGTCAGGGGAGAAGCAGCCCTGGTGATGCACATCTGGAGTCTTGTGTCCAGGAGATACTCAGGCAGTAGCTGGGCTGCTGCCTGAGGAAGGGGTAGCCTTGCAGGCAGATGGGACCAGTGAAAATACAGCTCCTGCCATTCTGTGGCAAACCAAACAGATCTCCTGCAGGGAAATTCAGCTCCTTGTTTCCTATCCCTTCTCCCCTGCCACCAGCAGACCATTTTCCTTCTCCTCAAGAATTCCAGCCTTGATTTCAATGATAGTTGGAGTTGTTGCTGCTAAAAGACAAAGCATCCCAGTGCCTCAGGCTTTGCTCTCTTTGGAGGATGGCCTCGGACTCCTCAAAGTACTTCATAAGTTAGAGAAGCAGCGTGTTACTCCAGGAGAACATCATCCCTTTGGCCAACAGCTTGGGCTGACTCTGAGCACACTGGGGCCCAGCAAGCCTTGACAAATCCACTAATTGCCTGCTTTTCTCTTTTCCCACAGAGCTTTTCAAAATACAGTACTACAAAGAGAAGCATAGAGGATATCGTGCAGGTGAGTCCTCAGAGCCTGAGGGCAGCTCTCGAAAACATGTCCAACCCCCTCAGAGAACTGTTTGGAGAAGAATATGCTCAGATCAAGGGTAGTTTGATGACTTTTTTCCCTGCCCTGTGCTGCCAAAGGCCCTGCCTGTGCCTGTCAGGAGCATCTCAGCTGTGGGAAGCAGGGGCAGCCGGCTTGCACTGGCCACTGCAGCCCCCCCTCCCACTCCTGCTTTGGCCTCTGTGGTCTTTCAGGAAAAGTGTCTGGAGCTGATTTGGTTCCACTGCAAGATCAGCTCCTTCTTCTTTAAATCTGAGCAGAGCTAGAGGAGCTCAGTTCATGCCATTGCCCCTTGCTCGAGTCCTGCCAGGGGTTCTTCCCATTCACTGCTGAGCATGGAAAGCTGAGGCAAGAAACATTTTTGTGGCAGTGCAGATGACTCTTTCACCATGTGGCAGCAATATCTAGACTGGTGCTGTCCTGTTATTTAGGAGAAACTGCCTAAAGTGTGAAAATCACCTTCAGACTTTGCCTAGGAGTTAATCCTGACACCCAAAACTAATTGCAGCTGCTGTCACCTCCTGGTCCTTTTCCCCAGCAACACAGAGATGGAGGGAGAGGGTGTCCAGCCCCACAGGCTCCTCCTTGAGGCTGCCTGCTGGAGGCCCAGGAGCTCTGGCTGAGTGCCTGGCACTCGGGGTGTGCAGGCTGCCACTCTCTGTGACAACAGCTCAAGGAAGGGAGGGGAGAAGCTCGAGGTGCCCTGAGGCTACCCAGGGAACCTGAGCATTGAGAGGGGGGAAGGACAAATGGGAGGGGGATGAGGGCCCAGAAGAGAAAGGCTCAGAAAAGCAGAGCTTGTGTTTTCTGCTCCTCACGGCCTGACGTGACCATTGCAGTTGTTGTCACCCTGGACGCTGCCACAGCTCATCCCGGATTGGGAATATCTACAGATGGGAAGAGAGTGAAAGAGGGAGGTTTCGGCATGCAAGATATCATCAGAGACTTCTCCAGCAATGAGAAGAGATTTGATTCCCATCTGTTTGTGTTGGCAAAGCAAAGATTCAGATATGGGAGGCTCTACTGGGAAGTGTCTGTTCAGGGAAGAAGAAACTGGGCCTTGGGTATTGCCCGGGAATCTGTGACTCGCAAAGGGCCACTGACTCTGACCCCTAAGAATGGCTTCTGGGTCATCGGGTTGGCAGATGGGCGAGACTATTGGGCCTACACAGATCCTCAGACCCGTCTGAGTGTGAGTGGGGAGTTGGAAGTCATTGGGATCTTCCTAGACATCCTAGCCAAGGAGGTGTCTTTCTACCATGTGTACGATAAGGAAGCAGCTCTGTACACTTTTAGCATTGCTGATGGCAGCAGCCAGAGAGATGAATTCATTCCCTTCTTCTCCTTAGGCTCTGCTACTGCAAACCATGATCATCGGGCTCTGGTAATAGTGTAGATTTTTGATGATGTTGAATAGTTTACTCCACATTTCAAAGCTCAGTAATGTACAGCCAGTGATGAAATCCCATTGTAACCAGGCTGCTGCCTAATTTGTGTCTCCTGAACAAAGCTAATGAAGGACAGGACAGATCTCTCAGAGTGGTCTGCTCTGAGTTTTTTGCCTTATGGATCAGAGTGAAGAATGTTTTGAGGGAAATTCTATGTGCTCAAGAAAAATAAATGTACTTTAATGTTTGTATGAAAAAAAGTGGTGTGAGGGACTGAAAAAAAAGTTATTAAAATTATTACTGGCTCAAAACAGCTCTGTGTGTGTGAGAGGGGACAGATCAGATTCTGCCAAGGTGCAATGGTGCTCTGCCCCCATGAGAGCATCTCGTGCATCTGTCAATCACTGGCACACCGGTAGCACTGCCCCACACCACACCCCAGGGGACCTCTAACCCAGATCTCAAATGGCCGGCAGACCAGAACCCCACCTGGGGGTCATGGCCACAGGAGTCTAGAGCAAATACAACCAACATCATGAGGCCCTCCATGTGCACGGCCCTATCGTTCTTCGATTTGTGTTAGCTGGTTCTATGCTCGATCTAAGGCAGTAGCTATAATTCTCTCTCTCTCTCTTTTTACTTCTTAATTTCCTTTTCTTAATATTTGAGTAACTTAAACTTGGATGGGCTGGAATTTGCTAAATCAATGCTTTGTGAAATGCTTTATGTTGGTTGAATGCTTCTTTTAAACTTTTTCCAAAATTTGCCAGTAAAAGTGTGTTATTTTGACCCCCTGAAAAGCTTTGCAGCATTTCTCCAGTGTGTGGCCTCAGGGTATAAAAGTACCAAAGGCCCTTTTAATAAATCTCTCGGGTGGATTTTTGAAACCGGGTACCTTTTGACATAAAACCCCTTCAATGAGCTCATGAGAAGAGCCTGGGGTCTTACAGGTTGAGTGTGAGTTTTTCTGAAAATCCTAGTATCTTTTTCCTGTTTGTCTATGAGTTGACATTTGTTGAGGAGGGACAGTAATGGAGCAGCTTTGTGGGCACCTGGAAACCAGTCAAGGTCACCCCACCACATATCTCCACATGGCTTTGGAATGTCTCCAAGGCAAAGACTCCATAGCCTCTCTAGGGAACTTGAACCTGGGCTTGGTCACTCTCAAAGTAAGAAAGTGTTTTCTGATGTTTAGAGGTACCCTCCTGTGTTTCAGTTTTTCCAATTGCATTATGTTCTGTCCCTGGCACTTCTGGGAAGAGCTTCCTTCAGGTGTTCATAAACATTGCTGAGATCCCCCCAAGCCTTCTGCTCTCCAGGCTGAATGGTCCCTGCTCTCCCAGCCTTTCTTCTGATGCCTGAAAAGCCAGAAAATAACTCTTTAAAACTCTTTTTGAGGATTAGGAAGCAAAAGCACTCATTTATTACAACAAGCCAGATGCACAGGAATATTTTCCAAAGTGTGCATCCCAAACTACATAGGTGTTACAACTTTATACTGTCATCTAATGACAATATTTGGACATTATCTCACCTGTTACACTCACTTCCAAAGCCATTCCTGTCTTAGTACCACCCTCAGTACGCCTCCCGAATTTGATAGAGAACTCTTCATCTCGTTAAAATCCCTTTTCTATTGAAAATCTTAACAAAGACCATTAAACAGAACTTTTAGGAATTTTGCACAAAACTACTAGCTGTCTACAGGTACTAGCAAGCTATACTAAAATCTATATGATATAGATTTTAAGGCATCACTTCATGGGAGAAATCCTCCAGTCCCTAAGTCATCTGTGTGGGAATTCCCTGGACTCTCTCCAATCTGTCTGTATCTCTTTTGTCCTGGGGAGCCCCGAACAGCAGCTGTAGCCTCTCCAGTGCTGAGCAGAAGGCAAAGATCCCATCTCAACCTGTGGCCTCACTCCTCCAGTATTGCCCGGGATACCACTATCCCTTTGTGGGAAGAGCAGGTTCCTCAGCTTGGAGCCCAGCAGAGCCCTCAGGTCCTTTTCTGCCCAGATGTTTTGCAGCTGGGTGTCCCCCAGCATGTGCTGATGCCTGGCCTTGTTCCTTGCCCTTCTCCTTGCTGACCTTGCAGAGGTTCCTGTCAGCCCCTTTTTCTCCAGCCTGTTCAGGCCCATCTGGATGGCAGCAGGACCCCGAAGCACATGAGCCACACCTACCAGTCTGGGATCATCCTCCAACACGCTGAGGGCGCTCTCATCTCCAGACCTGAGGTGTGTGTTTCCTTTCCTCTCTGTGTCTGGTTTGCTTCAGGGCGGTTATTCTGAGCAGTTGCCACATGCCTGCTCACTCATCTGCCCACCGGGGGCAAATCAGGCTCTGCCAGTGCTGCCTCCTTCACCCTGCAAGCTTTGAACTGGGATGGGGCACAAAACCAGCTTGTTCTCCTACATGTCTGAAAGGGACCATGATGGGGGACTTTCTGCTGCTGGGCCTTACACCCACAGCCCTCTCCTTTCCTCAATGGCACCGGGAGGGAGCTGAAATTCAGACACATTCAGCACTGTCCCCTTCCTGCCCTGAGCCAATTTCTCTTTTTTCCTACTGGCTCTGAGACCTTGGGCCAAGGTTTTGGAAAGGCCTTTCAGGGTGTTTGTGAGGCCTCCTGTGTTTTGTCTAGAGAGATGAGGAGCACAGGGGGTGATTTCCTCGATTCTTCTGATAACAAGGAATAATACTGATAGGAATAGGCAGATCCATCAGGTCAACAAGTGGCTCCGAGACTGGTGTAATCGGAAAAATTTTGGGTTTTTTTGACCATGGGTTGATCGACTCAATACTTGGTCTGCTGATACCTGATGGGATGCACCAGTCTCAGAGGGGAGAAAGAGTTCTAGCACAGGAGCCAGAGGGATTGTTGACTGAGCTTTCAACTGGCTTGAAAGGGGGAAGGAACAAAACCAGGCTCACCAGTGATGAGTGATGTAGTGCCAAAACTTGAGAAAATGAGCACTAATGGGATCCCTCAATCTGCTTCACGAGTACTGGCTGCAATGGACCACACCTGAAATGTTTCTACACCAATGCACCAGCACGAGGAACAAAGAGGAGCTTGAAGGTTAAGCCCAGTCTCAGAGGCATAAGTAGAACCCTGGTGGGATGAGCCCTGTGACTGGAGCGCCCTGTTGGATGGTTACAGGCTCTTCAGGAGGGATGGGCAGGGCAGGAGAGGCAGAGGGGTGGCACTGTATGTAATGGAAGGGTTAGAATGTGTGGAGCTTACAGTTGGCAATGGCACACTTGGGAGCCTCTGGCTAAGAATCCAAAGCAAACAAATAATGCTGACGTCACCATGGGAGTCCGGTACAGACCTCCCAGCCAGGACAATGACACCAATGAATTATTCTTTGAGGAATTAAGGGGCACTTCCAGGTCAACAGCCAAATTCCATGTCCTCCACTTGGGACTCCCCAGCCCCATTTGTCCTTTTATCCTCATGGGGACCCAGCAGACCCCCCCAGTTCCATGTCCTCCAGTGGGGATCCTCCTACCCCCCTTTTTGCCCCTGTATCCTCTTGGAGATCTGCCAGGACTCCCCATCCCCATGATCCACAATTCCCCCATGTCTCCCATGTCCCCAGTGTCTCCTGGAGGGCTGGAGAATGTCTGGGCAGTGTTGGGAGCCACAGGGACATCGACTGCCCTTCCCGGTGACACATGTGGCTCCTTGGCCCTTGTTGCTGTGCCACGGCCACCACGAGGAAATGCCACTGCTGCCACCCACCCCTGCACACCATCTGGCCCAGCCCTTTAAGGCCTCGTGTCCCCTGTGTCCCTGCACCCCCTCAAGAGCAAGATTTTGGTGCCAACACTCCCAAGAGGCACTTCCCTTCCATGGGAAGTAAAGCAGTAGGAATGTGACAAGGCTTTGGATTCTTTGGGTCAAGGTCAGTGGTGTGGGCTGGCACAGCCAACAGCACCCAAGCAGGCACAGGAGCTTGTAGGACCACAATGTCAGGTGAGCAAACCAGCAGGCAGAGGGGCAGAGGGAACAGAGGAACAGGGAAGCAGCAGCAGCGAGACGATCTATTTTTAGCAAGAAAGAGGACAGTTCAATACAAAAATTGTTACAGACAAGTGGCCTTAATTAAATATGTCCCTTTTTTAGAAAAGCACTGCTAGTCAGCAAGGTCTTATCTTCCCAAAAAAAGGTAAAGACTGGCCAACCAGCCAATGAGTTTTCAGATCTTACCTAGCCCTTAATTAAACACTGTTACACATTTCGTATCAGCTACCAGGATATTTATGGGGTGCCCAGTGTGGCATCTCGCTGCTGCTGCTGGGGGAGCTGCACATAATGGGGGACATACAGGAGGTGTGTCGGGAAGCCTGTAACCCCCGAGTATCTCAGCCCATGGAGAAACGGGGAGGGACCAGTGCTCAGGGCAAAGGGGATAAAAGAGGTTGATGCCTCCACTGAGTTGATGGATCTCACTGAGATTTTTTCAGTGACCACTCCCTTTTATTCAAATAAAAGTTTATTTTTTTTAGTTAGCTCCTCTGTCTCGTGGCTATTTATGTGTTTCCCAATACCTGGAATTTGGAAGGAAATGGAAAAGGAAAAGAAAAAGGGAAAGAGAAAGGGGAAAAGGGAAAGCAGAAATGGAAGGGGAAACAGAAATTCAGGGTCCTGGAGGCGCTCCCCTGGCTTGGTAGCTGTTCTTTCAAAACTTTCTAGAAGTGGGTCAAAGGCTTGATAGCTTCCTCTGTATCATGCATGCAGCCTGGATTTCTTTTAAAAATACTTCTCCCTCCAAATGGAACACAACAGTATCCAAATGGATAATTCAGAACATTAAGAATAAAAATACCCCCCCAATAGTCAAGATAAGCTTGTACTTATTTCCTAAAAGCATCCCTGTGTGGTGTCCCCCCATTTTCCATCTGGCAAGAGTTTGGAGGGGGTGCTTTGTCAAGGGAAGCCCTGGAGGCCCATTGCACATGGGTGGGGCTGCAGTGTGGGGGTATGGGGCTTTGGTTCTTTGGTTGCCAGGGGCCACTCATGGGCAGAGAGGATCATCCCGGAGCTCACAGAGGAGGTGTTCCCATGGGGGAGCTCTGCAGGGCCCCAGCAGCAAATGCCCCAGTGAGGCCTGTGCTGTGGGGGAGTGTGCAGGGGGGAGGCTGGGCCAGCCCAGAGCCGGGTCAGAAAGGCCACCCCAGGGAGGGGGTTCTGCCCCTGCAGGACCAGCCCCAGCTGCCTGGGCCCCCGTCTTTGCAGGACCACATCCCTGAGGCTCCCGTCCCCACTGCCCCAAAGCAGTGTCAGCTCCCTGTGTGCCAGCCCCAGGCAAGGCCCTGTGTGTGTGCCCTGCAGCCCTTGGCTCTGCCAGGAGTCCTTCTGGGGCTTGTGCAAGGGGTGGTGAGCGCAGGGAGAGCGAGTGGGCTCCTGGTGGTTTGAAGGGGAGGGGCGCTTTGGCCACATGGTTGTCCTAGTTAGAACAGCTGGGACCAGTTCATCACTGTGTGGGTGTAACCCAAAACTGTGTATTCTATAGCCTTCCATACCATTTCCCAGAAACTGGTATCAATAGACTATTTACACCTTCTGCCCAGAGCAGCCTGACTCCTCAGGCTATAAACTAGGTGTTAAGAAGCCTGCGAGACAGGAGGGTGCCTCCCTGTCCTCACACTCTTTTGTGGAACTCCCCACCCTGAGGGAAGTACTGAGCATTCCTTCCTGAACTGGAGAATATATAATCTTGGAGTCTTGGAACTTTTGGAACCACTCATGGGATCCAGAGGAAGACTGCAGATCACCACTCTCAACCAGACTGCAGATCACTGCTCTCAACCAAACTGCAGACCACCGCTCTCGACCAGACTGCAACCACCACTTTTCAACCAGACTGCAATCACCACTCTCACCAACAGGTTTTCCCCTCTCCTTTTACTTTGGACTCAGGAGACCCAAAGAACACCACTCTGTTCATGCCCCAGGGTGCTGGGTTATAAATTTGGGTTTTGTGGGTTAAAACCAATTGTTTGTCTGTATAATTGTACTTATTGTATTATTTTATTAAATTGTTATTTTGACTTATAATCTCTCTTTTGAGTTGAGTTCATTTCCCCTGCTGGTTTACCTTTAAACCAGCACAATGGTTTTTCTCCCTACAGTGCCAAGCACTGAATTCTTCCCAATCTCTGAATTCTTCCCATGTCACCTGACTTTGCTTCCCCTGGGCACCCCCCTTCCTTTTTTGCCTTATCTCCAAGACAAGATCCCTGCTCAGCCAAGCCACCTTCTGTCTCACCTGCTTGACTTCCAGCATTTGGGAATTGCTGGTCCTGTGCCCTTAGGAGGTGATGTTTGAGAAGTAACCAGCAGTGATGGACCCCAGCACCTGCAAAAGCATTTTCCCAGGGCACCTTCCTAATTCCCAGAGCAGCCTGAAGTCTGCTCTCCTCATGGCCAGAGCTGAGGTTTTGCTGGCACTTTTTCTTCTGTCAACAGAGATTTTTAACTTGATCACTTTGAGGTCACTGTGGCCAAGATGGCCCCAATCTCCACTTTGCTCACAAGATCCTCTCTGTGGACAAGCAGCAGATCAAGGAGGGTGTCTTTCCAAGTCAGCTCCTCTAGAACCTGTTCCATAAAGTTGTCATCCAGGTTTTTTAAGGAATCTTCTGGCCCGGGTTGTATCACCTGTGTGATGCTCCCAATTAATTTCTGGCAAGTTGAAGTCCTCCATGAGGACAAGGGCAGTTGACTTGGAAGTGTCCTATAGCTCCTCAAAGAATAGTCCATCGGTGTCATTGCCCTGGCTGGGAGGTCTAGAGGAGACTCCCATGGTGATATTGGCATTATTTGTTTGCCCCAAGGCCCCCCCACTGCCCCCCAATAACTGGGACTGGGAAGAGCTTGGAAGCTTTACTGGGGCCACTGGGAATAGCTGGGCAGGGGCAGAGTGACAGCAGGGGACGGGGATACACATGACACACCCCAAAATCAGCAGGGGAACAGAGGGTGTCCAGTCTGAGTCCGAGGCCATGGGGAGGGACTGTGGCCACCGCTGGCTCAGGATCTCTGGGCAGAGAGAAAAGGGGGTGACACCAGGGTTGGGGGGTTCCCTGGGGGGGCACACACACTCCAGGGAGAGGAGGACATGACCCCTGGGGACCCTCCTCACCTTCTGGTGCAGGTAGGAGCTGAGCCCCAGAGCCAGGAAGACAAAGGCCAGCACGAAGCCCCTGACCCCCGTCAGCATCTTGCTATGGGTGGTGTCCAGCAGCATCTCTGGGGGACCCAGGGGGGTCAGGAGCCCCCAAAACATCTCCCAGACACCCCCCCCACGACCTCCTAAATTTCCTCCTAGTTGCCTCCAGCCCACCCAGGACTCCTGAGACCTCTTCTAAGTCCCTACACAGCTCCCCTAGGAATCTCCAAACCACCTCCCAGCCCCTCCAGCATCATCCAACCACTCTCCCTGTTGTCCATGGTCCCCTGAGAAGTCCCCAAACCCTCCCCCAGTCCCTTCCCGGACTGCCCAGGAGCCCCCAACCCCCTTTCTTATCCTCCCCATTTGCTCAAATCACTTCCCTAGTCCCCCACCTGGCTCTCCTCAACTCCCTCCCAGGTACCCCCAGGACCCACAAACTCCCTCTCAGTTGCCTCCAGGACCCCCCAAACTCTGTACCAATTGCCCCAAACCTCCTCCAAACCCCTTCCCAGTTACCCCCAGAACCCCCAAACTCCCTCCCAGCTTTCCAGCCATATCCCAGTACCGGCCGAGGGGGTGCTCCAGGCTGACGTGCTCCACCTGGCAGCTGTAGGTGACTCTGCACCGGGGAGGGGGGGATTTCCAGCATCACCAGCACCTGGAAGCTCCAGTCCCCGTTGGGGACCATGTCGGAGGCCACTACGTGCTCCGGCAGCTCCTGCCCATCCTGGAACTACCTCACCTGCACCGGCGCAGGATAGAAATCCATCACGGAGCAGAGCAGGCGGCCGGGGCCGGGCTGGGAGCTCGACGGCACCAGCGAGATGGACACGCTGGGGGGCACTGGGAGAGACAGAGGAGACAATGGGATGAGCCAGGGGGGCATTTGGAGAGAGGGGGAAGGGGGGGGCATTGGGAAGGACTGGGAATGGACTGGGAGGGACTGGGATGGACTACGGGGGCACTGGAAGGGAGTGGGAATGGACTGAGAGGGACTGGGAGGCCGAGTACTGCTGGGGGCACTTGGCACTGAGGATCTGCCTGACAACTGATGAGTCATCAGAGAGATGCGCTCTGATTGGCTGATGGGCGTGAATACGAGGGCATTGCCGAGCTGGACAGGCGGGGGGACGCTGGGATGGACTCGGAAAGATTGGGAAGGACTGAGAGAGACTCAGGGGTCGCTAGAAGAGAGAGGAGAGGTCTGAGGATAGAGTGAGAGACCACAAGGATGGAGGGGTCTGGGTGATTCCCAGGGAGGTTTTGAGGGGCTCCAGGGTCATTCCCGGGGCAGGGGCCGAGGGGACACGCTCTGCCCCGTGCTCACCTCTGCGGCTCACGAGGACTGGGGTGGACACCTCGTAGTTGTGCGGGCAAAACGTGTCCACCTGAATCTGTCCCTCCTCCAGCAATTCCGGTTGGCCGTTCCAGTGCCTGGCCTGGGTCTCCCAAAGGGGATGTCTCCCACAGAGTGCCCCAAAATCGCTGTCGAAGCGCACTCGTGTGAGGGGGATATAAGAGGTGGTTCTGGGTTGGATGGGGGAGGAGGATGAGATGCACACTGCTTTGATCCAGGGGACGCCCTGAAGGTGCGTGGCCTGCCTGCCCCTCCTGCCATGCTCCATCTTCTCCTGCTCAGCGGCTTTCCAGAAATTCAGGGGTCGATATATATTAATTGCTATCACAAGTAATAGGATAAAGTTGCTTTGCTTATACCCTTTGTTTCTCAGTGTTTGTGATTTTGGAAATCCTCACAAACCTAGAATAATGCCAGATTATTTTTTCTCTTAAAATATGTACATGGAGATTGTTTTGATATGTGTTTAAATATTCATTGAAAATACAACTGATAGAAAACAATGTAGCAAAGAAAAAAAAAGAGAAAAAAAGAAGAGAAAAAAGAAAAAAAGAGAAAAAAGAAAGAAAAAAGAAACCCCCAAAACAAAAAAAAAAAAAAAAAGGAAAGAAAAAGGAAAGAAAAAAAGAAAGAAAAAAGAAAGAAAGAAAAACCCATAAAATCATAAATATAATCTTATCACCTGAGCCTACCCCCGGTGCAAGAAATGTGTCCTCTGTATTAAAAACCATAGTCTTAAAACAAAAAAGGGGGAATATGACACCTCAAGTAGATAAAGCTGTATTTACCCTGAATTTTTTGAATTTAGATCAATAAGTATTGTACAAAACCGCACAAGAAGATATCTAATGATAAGGTCCCATCGAGTTGTTAGCATGGGGAAGGGATATGCTTGTGTTTTGCCTCCCACAGGACCCTGCTGGCTTCCAACACGTTTGATGAAATGTTGTCGTGAGTGGACCCGACACACAGTCCGATCCTGCAAATGCAGAACCTGTCCCTGAAGAATCCCAGGAGGAGATCGATGAATGCTGAGCCGCACAAGCCCTGCCTGGATGTCACATGGAAGACAATATTCTAGGGATATTTCATTGTATCATGAACACTAACTGGCACAATGACTCAGTCGTGGTGTGTGTCTCTCACTCATTTGCCTTCTTGGCCACACCTGACGTTGTGATTAGTGTTACTAACAATCCCTTTAACATCACTGTAAATGATCAATATTTTAGTTATATCATGAATCAAAATATATCCACTCTCGGTTTATCATCGGTAATTCCCATGTGCAGAGGAGCTGAACTGTGGCTCCCAGTGAACCAAGCCAGAGCCTAGCAGGATGATGCAGGCTACAGGAAATTAATGAAACTGTTAACACAGTCAAGAAATATATTTATATAAAATGAATTATTTATTATGAGAAATGAACACACAAATAAACAGATGAAAGATCTTAATCAGAATTATTTGCTACAGAGTGTGAAAACTAAAAACCTACTAGTAGGGTATATTATAGCAGAGAGTAGTATACTGCACTCTATCAAAGCAATTATATTAAAGCAATTGTATTAAAACTGTCAAAAGAAACAATCATTAAATAGAGATTGATGTAACCACACGAGACAGTGGGCACATCCCTCTCTTAATCCCTGGGGAGTGACCATGAAGAGGTGTCCCTGCTTCAGGGGAGGAGCTCCACAGTTCAAGGAAGTCTGTGGAAGACTGCCATATGAAAATTGGACTGGGCTTTTATAGGTATAAAGTGATGGACTGGCAGTTACAGATTTACAGGCCAGTGAGCAGCTTATCTGTCAAATCCTGCTTCAAAAAGCAGGATATGTGTTTGAGGTTTGGTGAACCAGGATGGTTTTAGCACAATTCAACACCAAAACAGCACCCTGGTGCCAGCAGTAGAACTTGCATGAGAGCTTGTACTGTTTGCATTCTCTGATCAGATTCTAGGCCTTATTGGGGTAGAACATCCTGCCACAGTCCCCCCAAGACTGCAGTCAATCATCTTGGCTTGGCTGCACTAGTTCTGGTGGGGAATTCCCGGTCCTTATATCCCTATATACCACGTGACTTTCTTAACCAATCAGTTTACTAACTCCGGGGCATGCTCTCTTGGCTCTGTACCTGGGCACATCCTTTGTGCCTTTAGCCACGCCTCTACACATCCCCTCTTTTAATTATATTAAGGAGTCACCAAAACAGTATGAACAGAAATGCAAAAAAACAATGCAAACAACAATTTTAACAGTCAGAACATTATAAAACTACTAAGCTTCGCAGTGATCCCGCACATTGCTTTGCTCAGTTTCTTAACTCTAATGTAAACCTTTTTTTTAAAACCTTCTTATATTCCTATAGGTTAGTGCAACTTGGATGGAAAACTTTATTAAATTAGGGGTCTTATCTTAACTGTGTATAAACTATAACTTTTCTTAATCTGAGGGTTTTTATAACTGGGGAATTCAACTTTTTTTAAGAAACAGGGTAATCTTAGCAAACTACAATTTCTTAAAAGCGACCTGTGGCTGAGGTAATGTCATTTGTGAAGTGTTTGTTTTTTATTATTTGATCAGTCAAACAACTATTTTCATTCATTCACACATCTCATTCATCGGTGGCCACCGCACACTTGAACACACACACGAACACACACACACACACACGCACATTTCAGAGACTGCTTTGCACCACGTTGGTCATTTTCTAATGTAAACTTGAAACATAACTCTTTTCAAACTTCTGCATTGCTCTGGTTCCTGCTGTTGTGGTCACATATGTGAATAGGGTTTTACACACTCGGAAGAAACCTGCTTGAGTTCCTTTTTCTATATCTGCATAGGCATAGCTTTCTCTCCATGTCATAAAATCTAGGAATCTCGTCCGTTGTCCTGAAATCAAATCTTACTATGATTAGTAGCTTAGGAGAAACAAACGCCTAAGGTGTGTGCTGCTTTTCAGACCTGCTTCTTTCAGCACTGTCACAACTCAAAAATTGATAACATACATAACTTTTTACAGATGTTTTTACAGGTTACACCGGTTCTCCCCCTTTTTGTTTAAACTTAGCATGTGTTTCAAAATGTGATTTTACTTTTACTGTGTTATGGTTTAGTGTGAAATGTTCGTGACGTGAGAATTTTCCTATCTGATAGGAAGTAGCTGCTTATTATTAATGTTAATCCATTTCAGTGTATTAAGGTTGCTAAGCAACTAACTCATGTGTTTTACACTTTTGTGTTTTGTCTAGTGGATGTAGTGGCAGTTATGTTTTGTGGATGTATATCTATTTGCATGTACATTTCAATATGTCCAATTCAGATATGTATATATCTGTTTGCTAGATCTCACTTGCCATTAACCAGCTAGGGTTAATGCTTTCTGACACGGCATTAGTATGATTTCCTGACAGTGGGGGTATACTTTGATGATGTAGTTTTTATTAATTGTTACTTTGAATGGTCTCTTAGAGAACCTGTATTCTGATGTAGTGAATGAGACAATTGCTTGCCTTAAAACTCTGGGTATAGTGTTAAACATTGCCGCCTTAGCAGCTTCTTAGTTTCTGTCAGTTATTGTCTGTGGTGTGTCAGGATGTGATTTTGTGTGCACTTGTATAGAAATCATACCTTTTGTAACTCACAGGAACCAAACAGAACGCATTTCAGACAACAGGTAAGGGTTAACAATATCTCAAGGAAATTAACTTTCAAGACAGGATATCAACCTTATAGCAAAATAAACACAATCATAACATCAGAGTATTGTTCAACAATTTTCCAAGGTAATACGAATGACAATCAGTTCCAGAACTATACAGAAGCTTGGTTCATGACTGTAGTTTTCTTACTGATCAGTGGCAGGATTTATTCAAGTCATTGCAGCATTTTGTGTTTTTCTAGATGCATGTGTGAAGGTCATGAGACCTTTCATTGGTTCAATTTTGCATCTAGTGTGGCCTTTAAAGGTAAATTGCTGATTTCTGCCACAATCTGTGCTTAAGGAGATGAATTAAAATATTACCACTAAAACTTGCCAGGGTATCTTAAGATCCAGTGTCCTCAGCGGTCATCCTATCCAAATTGTCTTTCAAAGCTGGAATGTTGGTAAAGGCAGGATCTCCTCCGTCCAGTTTTCTCAGTCGTGCTCTGCCCTAAATGACAAGCTTGCAAACTCTCATTAGCAACTTACACAGATTTAGTTGGTGGTATGACAGAAAAAGCTGTTCTAGAACCAACAGTGGGCTTCTCTCAGTTTGATCCCACTGAAACAAACTGCAATGCTTCATACCTGCTGGAAACAAAAACTATGCAGATTTGCCTTTCAGAATCTCTGTTGTTCTGTTTGCTTTTTATCACCTTGGTATAATTCTCTAACACTTGGTTTGCCTCTGCAGCTAGTGATTTGTCAGACTTTAAGTTGGAGTTCTCCCTTAGCAACACAAAGAGAGGGTATAGGTCCCCTATGGTTATGGTTAAACAGGTTTTAAGCAACTAGTAGCTCTCTGAGGCTTCTGCAACTCGTGTAAATATAAATGTTTTTTACCTCGAGCTGTGTCACCTGTGTAGAATCTTTTTGCTGTGTTCTCCTGTCTCGGGCAAGTCCAGAGTTGTGGTTGTCGGATTCTTCCTGAAACAACCTGAAGATCTGTACCTTGGGCAGTTTTGGCTAAAGTAGCAGGAACAAATAGCAGTTCATTTCTAGTGGCCGTGGTTATTAATGTGTCCTCTGCATAATGATGTATTATGGCTGTTTGATACTTTATCAAGGTATTTTGCATCCCCTCAGGAAGGGCAGCCCAGCAGTGACTTTGCATAGATTGTGCACTGATTAAAACCATGATGGAAAAGAAGGGTTTCTGGGCATCCTCAGGGTGACAGATTATGGTAAAGGAATGTTTTTTTGAATCAGTTACCACTCGTGACCAATTTGCTAGAAGCCTTATAGGTAGGGGCAGTCCGATCTGCAAGGCTTCTGCATGTTTTTTGACTGCGTGTTCTGCTGTTAACCTTGGCAGTGTTTTCCACCTGTCACCTTTCTTTGGGGTACAGGGTACACGGGTATTTTGGGGGCTGGTTATTTGCATATTGTGGTTTGCCTTAATTTGTTTCCTTTCTTGCACATGAAAAGTAGTACCACAAAGGATTACAGCAAGCAGGGCTCCTACAAGCAGTATAATGCTTGCAGCACATCTTTTGCCTTGCTTATGGCACCCTTGGTACAACTCAGTCATTTCTCTGTTGCTAGGGTGTTTATGGAATGTTGCTATTAGGGGCTTCCAAGGACAACTTTCCTGAAAGTGACCTATTTCTCCACAACTAAAACAACTGTCTGTGTGTCTGACTTCCTTCTGTACTCTTATCTGGGCATCTAAAGCTGCAGCTAAAGAGGCAGGTAGCTGCTTCTCAGAGCTAGCTCTTTGATAGGGCTGGACCAGCTCAATAAAGTCATGGTTCTCCCTTGCAGGAAGTCTCTGCAAAGCTCTTTCACTGCTTGCATTTTCTCTTTCAAAAGCCAAATGCTCGTACAGCATCTCTCTGGCTTGCTTGTTTAAAGCAGACTGCAGCCGGTCTACACATCTTAAATTTAACTCAGCATAACTTTGCAACCCTTTAATGGGGGACAGATAATCATCTTGATCTGCAGTGAAAATGCTTTCCATAGCTTTTAGGGCTCGCCTGGCTATCTCTCTATGGAACTTTGATTGTAATTCTAAATTATAATTTGCTTCCCCGTTTAATTGGTGTGCCGTGATGCTCGCCTGTGGATATTTAATATGAACAGAGCAATTTTTCTGAAAATCAGTTAACCAAACTGTATATTGGGTGTCACTGAGAACTAATTTTACTAATTCTTCCCAGTCATATATGGTGAAAAGATAGGTGTAACTCAATGCCTCCAAATATTCGAAAATTTTGGTTAAAGACAGACCAGAACCTCTTATCAATTGCCTCAGGTTCTCTGTGGCCCTATGCAGGGCTTGACTCTGAGGGGGCTGGCTTTGGCTAATATCGTCTGGGCATGCCTGATTAACATTCAGGCTTTCCATGTGAATTACCTTGTCTAGACATTGTTCCCACATGTTGGCTGATTGCTCTCTATTTGCCCCTTTGTTCCCTCCCGTTGAAACCATGTTTTGTTCTTTCTCCCCCTCCTTCTCCCCCTCCCCCCATCCCTCCCATTTCTCCCTCTTTGTTGTCCCGGGGTAACCGGTTCCCTGTGGGGGGGTGGTGGGTGGTACAGGGGGCGAGTAGGGGGTTGCCTCCCTCCTCGTGTCTGTGGGTGAGGCGGGGCTGCGCCTGGGCCGGAAGAGAAGGGTCGGGGCTTGGGCCGTGTGGTGGGGAACGTGGCTGCGGCCACACGGGGCCACGTGGTCGCTGGTCATCCGCAGGGAAATGGGGTAGGCACGCTGAATTACCCCCCCAATCGCTGTAACAGAATTGCTTGCTGTGGTCCCATGGGCCAGGAACTTGCATAGCAATTCTGTCCCTTCCCAGCGACTGTGTCCTCCCGACTCCCGTCCCCGTCCCTCCCCTGGTATGTTTCCTGAGTTTCTGTTACTATGTTGTGTTGTGCTGCTATCAGCAGTGTGTGCAGGGGGGTGGGGGTGTGGGTTTTTTGTTCTTCCCTGTGTGCCTTGTGCAGGCAGAGTTTATCACCGAGTAAACTGCTTTTATGTTGCAAAAACTGGCAAAAGTTTGTGTCTGTGTTTCGTTTCAATGTATAATGAGGTTTCTATCGAAACAAGTGTCTGTGTTTACCTCATCTACGACCGGCTGGGAGCACACATGTTCTGAGTCTTTCTGTAGCAGTTTGGTTTTGTCCTGCAGTCTTTTCTCTGCGGTTTTTTTCTCGGCGTCTCTGCGGGGGTCCGGGCTGTTTCGGCTGTGGCGCGGGGGGGTGCGGTGCTGCTCCAATGGCGTGGGGGTCGGCGGCAGCACGCTGGCGTGGGACGTCCTCGGCACGCAGGCAGCTTGGCGTGCGGCTCCGAGGTCTTGGCAGATCGCGGGGCAGCTCGGGGGTCTCCAGCGCTGTATCAGGAAGGCGCGACACGGCGGGCGCTGCGTGGCGCGGGGCCAGCGGGCAGTCCTAGCGCCGGTCCAGCGGCAACAAGCGGCAAAAAGCGGCAAAAAGTTCTTTGGGGTTTCCGTGGTTTCTGAAAAGTTTTTCCTCAGCTTGGAGGGTCTACACTGTCGTCACAGACAGGCGGGGTAGGCAGGAGGTGGCGACCAGCCTCCTCCGATGCGCAGGACTCAGCAGGGGCTCCGATAGGGTCGCGGCGCAGTTCTGCCTTTTCCACGTGGCTTTTGAGCGCAGCGCGGTTTCGGCAGGGGCAGCGGCACTCTCGGCGCGGCGGGGTGGCCAGCACATGTGCTTGGCTCGGCCGTTTCCCCGGTACTTTCAAACTACGGCTTTTTTAGTTGCTAAAGTCTACAGGCACTAGGTGCCGGGCCGGCGGCGGAGCGGCACGGAGCTTTGCGCTTTCCACTAAGCAGAAAGGCAATGCGGGGGTCGTGCGGTGGGGCTGGGATGGTACGGGCAGTAGCGGCAGAGCCGCTTTTGCGCACGTGGTCCGGCCGTGGCTCTCGGCAGCGGCAAGCCGCCTTTACCAGAGGACCGATGCATGGGGGACCAACAGGCTTTTCCCTGACGATCCTAAGGTACTCCGCGGCTCGGGTCTCCGAGCTGCAGGTACCTGGCGCTCAGGGAGCAGTCTAGTCGTGCGGAATGCCTTTCAGCTGGACTCACCGCTTTGGTATTGTGTTGGACCCTCTCCGCTCTCTCCGGTTGCCTGCTCTGACCTCTTGGCTTCTTCTTCAACTTCTTTCTTCTCTTCTTCTCCTGTGCACTATTTCTAATATTTTCGAGCTCGCTAAACTAACTTTCCGTTTCTCAGACGCCACTGAGACCACGGATTATTGACGTCAAGGTTTTTTGCGGTAAAGGCTCCCGTCTCCGAGAATTGAGACGATCCCGGAGCCACCGGCTGATTTCCTGATTCAGGATAGATATAATCTGCTTAATATAAGCTAAAAGGGTCCCTGTCGGATCGCCATATGTAGCGACGGGGTCCTTGTATAACAAGGAATAAGTACGCTCCTCATGCGGTGGTGTGGACAAAGAGCGTTTATTTCAAAATTCCTGGTGCTTATATCCCTATATACCACATGACTTTTTTAACCAATCAGTTTACTAACTCTGGGGCATACTCTCTTGGCTCTGTACCTGGGCACATCCTTTGTGCCTTTAGCCACGCCTCTACATCTACTCATTCTTACTAACTGGTATAATAACTCAGTCATGATGTATATCTGTCACTTATATGCCTTTGTGGCCATGCCTGATGTTGTGATTAGTGTGACTGACAATGCCTTTAATATCACTTCAGGTGATTCTTATTCGTTTGGTTGTATCACAAATCAGAATGTATCCATTCTCAGTCTGTCATTGCTGGTTTTCCTGAGCAGAGGAGCCAAACTGTGGTTCCCAGTGAGCTTGGCCAGGGGCTGGGAGGATGATGCAAGATACAGTAAATCGGGGAAACTGTTCTAATTGCTTTTGTCATCTTTGCATTAATCAAGGCAGCAACCACAGCCATGCATTAGCCCATTTTAACTTATTCTTTCTGTATGTATTGTTTGTATTGCTGGTAAGCAAGAATCAGAGTTGGAATCAAACTTACATTTGGCTCTAATAAAGAAGGTCATAATATAATTGAATTTGTATTATGAATTTGGTTGAAATTTGAAAACAAACTCAAAATTCTAAATCAGGTGACTTTTGAAGATGTCTCACTGACTTTAGAGATATCTTCAGTGAACTTCCTTCATAGTATCCAAACTAGAAAGACTCCAAAAAAATGGACAGCTAGTATAGTTCAGATAATACTGTCAAAATACCAGACAATACTATGATTATTAATTATTATATTTCTGTTGCCTCTCATGAAAATTGGTATTGTTTTGTTGCACTGATTGTTTTGCAGTGCTCGTTTGTATATGTTTTGTCCCAGTAGTTTTACAGCAGCTGGCAAGAATTGTTTAGAATATCCCTCTCTCCTCTCTGACGGGTGCAGCATATGAAAGAGACCTTTTGGTTTACGAGTCCACACAAGATTCTACGTGATCATGAAATAACAATGTGTGAGGTGCTGAGCCTCACAGAAGAAGAGCTGTGTGTTAGAAAGCAAGAAAGTGGCTGGTTGGCAAGACTGTAAATGAAAGGCTGATGTTTTTTGGACACCCCCCTTCCCCCACAGGCCCTAGCTCGTATCATACCTACAATCTTCTGATAGACATTATAGCATGATAATTTGTTCAAGTTGTTTAAATGCTTTGTCTAACTTGTGCCTTGCTTTACTGAATACCCTAGTTAAGTGAATTTTGATCATGTCCTGGATACTTTTCTTCATGCTCTTATGTTATACTTAAATATGGAGCATTTATTATCATGTTAATGGCAGCCACATGAACATAAGAAATAAGTCTTTCAGTTGGCCTGCTCCTACTCTGTATGTGTTCAGTGAATGCTCTTGGGTTCTTCACAGCACATGGACTCTGAACATTTAACACAGTGACAGTGCCTGGTGCATGGTTATAGTGCACTACCTGCTTTGTCCTACACAATTCTCTGCAGCCTTTTATTGGTAACTGGCGGTCAACCACTTCATACTATAAAAGCTGAATTCCTCTTATACAGCCAAATTACAAAAATTCTGAAATTTGAAGTTCTTTTGTAAAAATTGTTTAATAGTCTAGATTCATGGTGTTATCCAGACCCGTGAGATTGAGCACTCCTATTCATCTGTTCCAACTTGGGAACTAAGTTTATGTTCAAAGGTGAAACACTGACGCCCTGTATGTTAACTAGAAAAAAAATTGTCTCAAGTCCTATTAACTACCCATAACCACAGCAGATGATCCTAGCTAACCCAGTGAGGCAGAAACAGCTGGAACACATTCAGATCTCTTCACTAAAGATAGATACAATTACAAAGATACTATTGTCTAAACTTTTACTGTTAACTCACTCATTATGAACATTTTATGTTGTTTTCCTTGTTTTCCTTATTTTTCATCAATGTGCTGTTTAAGTTGTTCAACAGTGGCATTGTCCAACCACAGACCATGCGATGAAATGTATTTCTGCTTAATTAGATGCTGCTGCTTTGGTCTGTGTTTGGCCCAGCCACTTGTGAGAGTTTGTTCTTTTCCTGCCAGACTGTGAGAAGACAGGCACTGATAAACAAGAATTTTGTCCCTGAAGCAAGCATCTTGTATAAACTTAAATTAATTGGTACCTCGTTATTAGTTGACAGCCCTCCAAAGGCATTTGAAAGAAAAAGTGAAAAAGAAGATGATAAAGTAAGCCCCCAAACTCATTTAGGAAAGACCCCTGAGATACAACACGCCAGCACAGAAGAAATACCACTCACATAACAGGGGAAGGACTGAAGACCTCCTAGGTGGGCGGTGCTGGCCACACCTGCCCAGGTAGACGTCACAGGCAAATTATATAACAAAACAGATAGCTCATGCTGGGGGAACAGCAGAACAGAACTTGTCCTTACACAGGACACCAAGCTCAAACTCAACAACAACCAAAGCAAAGCAGCAAAACTAAGAACTATTCTTCATTTTTTGTAAAGTCTTTTTATTCATGTAACAACTAACCTAACAGTCCAATTTCAGTGCATGAACGCTGACAGCAGAGAGACAACACGACAACCCTTTTCCTCCTCACCCCCCATATCCAGCTAAAAGAAAAGAAAAAAAAAAGGGGGGGGCGAGTGAGGAGAGACAGGTTCAGGAGATGGTCTAACTGTTTTTTGAAGTTCTTTACTTAAACAGTAAAAATTGGTTTAAGATACATGCATAAATGTAATGGGGAAGTAGAGTTTTTAAAGTTTTTTGCAGTGACTACTGACAGGTTCTCCTTGAAGTCCAAAACCCATTAGAATGGGGAAATGTGTGTTTTGCTTTAGAAACAGAAGGAGTATATGTTTATCTTTGCACTATAGAAATGTTTATATGTATTTGAATTTTAAATTGAACATGATGCAGAAATATGTGTTTTACAGGTTATATTTTCATAAAAATAGAAATGCATCATTAGATCTTAGTCATCTGAGGACAAAACACAAGAATGATAATTTCTTAATTCATAAAACACAGTGACATGAAACTCAGAAGTATGTTTGTGTGAAAATGTGTTTGAATGGTGGTGGCCACCGTGGGAATGCGAATAAATGAAAATGTATATATGTGTAGGGGCCCCCGGTGGTCTAGTGGTTAGGATGCGGCGCTTTCACCGCCGCGGCCCGGGTTCGATTCCCGGTCAGAGAAGTCCCCCGGGCAGATGGAGCTCGTCAGCCCTGTAAGGCCATCCATCTAAGAGAAGGTCACTCTAAACAAACCTACGTCCTGAGGACCTCACTGCCACTGTCCAAGCTTGCTCGGCCCCGGCAGATGAACCTTAGGATTAAAGGGTGGGCTCAGCTCAGCGCACACTGTGTCTCACCTAAAAAATCCACTGCGCAGGCTCGAAGGGTAAAGACCTTTCCCAAATCTTCGTTCGCGAAGACTGGCCATACATATATGTGTGTAGATATACGATAATTAATATGTTTTGATTTTACTCACAATATGTTTTGATTTTACTCACAAATACACAAACACCCTTAAATAAAAAACAGAAGACACGTAACCCTAAATTGAATGGAGTTCCATTTACAGAAGTGTTTTTAGATTGAATAAAAACCCTCAAGAACAAACCCTATATTAGAAACACCTTTAAGCAAAAGTTAAGGAGCACAAACCCTGAGGTCAACAAGTTGTTAAGTTTGGTTCAAAGCCATTTGTTTATGGGTCGGTTCTGGTAAAGTGTTGAAACAATAACTTAAATAAGGTTAATTTCTGATAGCGAATAATGGGAATAAATTAAGTAGTTTGTTTAACCTCCAAAACACTAAGATTCAGCCCAAAAAAGCCCTCCCAGGAGCTCCTCCTCTCTGGTCTCTGCACTTTGGGATTCTGGAGGTCCCCCCTGTCTGGGCTGCTGGGAGTCCTGTGTGTATTTGGGGTTTGTGCCCCCACTGTGTGGGCACTTCCACCCCTTTGGGCTCATCTCAGGAGCCTGGAGGTCTTGGATGGGGACCATGCAGACATGGATGATGGGGAATCCTGAGGGATTTTGGGGGCAGCGTGAGGGGTTGTGGGAGCCCCTTGCTGGGGGGTCAGGCTGGAGACCCCCTGGTGCTCCCGGGATCCCAGGCTGGAGAGTTGTCACCACCTTCTCCTGCCTGGGGGGGCTCTGGGGGGACCTCGGCTCCTTGGGCTCTTCTGCAGCTGCAGAACCTGGAGGGACCCTCCTCTGGGTGGGTCCTCCAGGTGTTCCAGGAGCTTTGGGCTCATACTGGGAGTGACTGGGCTACACTGGGATCATCTTGAGATCATACTGGGAGCAAGTGAGCTACACTGGGATCATACGGGGAGTGCCTGTAACCATACTGGGGGTGACTGGGACCACACTGGGGGTGACTGGGACTATGCTGGGAGAGACTGGGGTCATACTGGGACTGCTTGGGACTATACTAGGAGCACCCGGGTGCAACTGGGATCACAGTGGGAGGAACAGGGAGACACTGGAACCATGCTGGAGGCAACTGGGGTCATCCTGGGATCACACTGGGAGCAGCTGGGGGAGACTGGGATCACAGTGAGGGTGACTGGGATCATATTGGGAGTGTCAGAGACTGAAACAGTTAATGATTTATGCATTCTAAGAGACTTCTGCAGGCTTTTGACTTTCTGATGGGCAACTGGGCCCATCCCCCCCCCCTCCTCCAGTGCAACAAGCCCCGAAAAGGCGGGAAGAGCCAAGGCGGGAAGAGCCGAGTTAACTCCGCACCAAAAAGAGGGACACCAACCTATGAAAACAATTCCCCACCCTAGGGGAGGTGCAAAGGATATGGATTTTGACTGGTGACTTTGGGGTTTTGGCGGGGTTTTTGCTTTTCCTTCTCCCCCCACCACCTGCGGACCAAGACATCGCTGGATCCAGTGGGCGGTGATTATCTCATCTTCTTTTTTTTTCTTGCTCTCCCTTACTCTTACCCTGTCTTTCTCTCCCCTATGCATTTTTCTCCTCCCCAGAAAGGTTATGACAGCACCCAAAATGTTAACATACCTATTGATGCAGAATTGTTAAAATAAATCTTGTCAATATATGTTTTCAGACACCGATTATTTAGTGTCGCTTCGCTTTAATCCACCCCAAAGGAATTATTGATAAAACCTGGGTTACCCCCTCCCCCTTCTTTTCCTGGGGCGGGTCGTAACATTTCTTTGGCGCAGCGAGCAGGGTCCTTTGGATGTGGTGGAGTAATCGGTGTATTCTAAAAGTGATGCCGAGGGCGAGTCAAATGGTGACTATCCCTTCACTGTAAAATTATAGTGAGAATTTTTCTCCTCTCGGTGTGACCCGGGCACATCAGACCTGTTGAAAGGTTTCCTGGTGTGGCCTGGACCTGTTGAAAGGTTCTCTGGTACCTGGACCTGTTGAAAGGTTTTCCAGGAGAGAGTCAAACCAGCCCTCAGAGGGTTAAGGAGGAGAAAGACATTAACCTAAGCTGGGTTAATGACTGAGGCAAAGGGGATGACACCCCAGGTTGAGCTATATGGGGATTATTCCCTCCTGATAGTTATCCTTGGTTTAGAACTGGTTTTTGTGGGTGCTGTCTTAGGCGTGTTCCTTAGAGCAGTGCAAAAGCAAAAATCAGCTATTCAGAAATCCGTAAGTGAAGTGATAAAATCTTTCCAAGAGTCAATGAGAACTTTGCAGGACCAGCTAGAAAAAGAGGCTATTCAAAAATCTACCGGTGAGGTGATAAGATCTCTTCAAGAGTCAATGAAGGCATTACAGGAGCAATTAGGAAAAGAACGCCTGCTTAAAAAGGCTTAAAAAGATACTGGAAATGAAAAATTGTGAATTGCGGGATATTAATTCAAAATACCTTAAACCGGTAGATGTTAACAAATCCCTGTACCTCTCTGGGGAATTAGAAGAGTTGAAGCAAAGTTACCCAGAGGACGAGGTAATACATATGCGTCCCCTCATTAAAACCGAAACCACTGGCCAGGGGGCAGATCGGCAAACTACCACACAAATTACCCCGTACACGGGGGAAGCACTGGCCAAAATTCAGGAAAAATACAGTCGTAAGGCCAGTGAATCAGAGACTGAATACGTGTGGAGAGTATCCCTTACAGGAGGGGATCGGATTTTGTTAAGTGAAGATGAGGCCAGAGGATTTTGGGGCCCAGGGGTCTTCCTGACCACAAATGATAACCGAGCACCGTGGCCGCTGACCCAGAGAGCTGCCTACTGGGCAGGCGGGTTAGATCCTATCGAAAGGGGAGTTAGTAGCAGTATGGAGTGTATTTACCAGAGAAGCAGACACTGAAGGAGACACATACATTTACACAGATTCCTATGCAGTATTCAAAGGATGTACAGAGTGGCTCCCTTTTTGGGAACAAAATCAATGGGAAGTGAATCAAGTATCAGTGTGGCAACAAGAAAAATGGAAAGAGATTCTAAACATTGCTAGACAAAAAACATTCCTTGTAGGATGGGTTGCTGCACACCAAACAGATAACAACCCCGCTCATCTGTTAAACAATCAAGTAGACTCACTGACACGGTTAGCTAAGATAACAATAGAGGGAGAGGGACAAAATTGGGAGCGTCTGTTAGAATGGTTACATGTAAAAAGAGATCACTCAGGAAACAGAGATCTGTTTAAAGAAGCAATCAGTAGAGGGTGGCCAGTTACCAGGGAACTGTGCAACACAGTGATCTCTGCCTGTAGTCTATGCCGCACCAGGTTGAAAGATCATGATCCACTGAAAGATCCACCCCTGCACCTGAGGGATAACAAGGGATTGTGGGATACCTGGCAGGTAGACTACATCGGTCCTTTCAGAATTTCTTATGGAAAACAATACATCCTGGTTGGGGTAGAGATAATATCAGGACTAACCTTGGCTGAAGCTGTGCGACGAGCCACAGGAGAGAATACTGTGAAAACTCTAAAATTCTGGTTCAGTTATCTACCCAAACCAAAGTCTATCCAATCAGACAATGGGAGCCATTTCACTGCCGGGGTGGTACAAGAATGGGCCCGAGAAGAGGGAATTCAATGGACCTTCCACACTCCATATTATCCACAAGCAAATGGTATTGTGGAATGTACCAATGGGCTCCTAAAGCGAGCCATAAAACCTCATAACCCTGAATGGACCTCCAGAGTTTCTGATGCAGTAACCAAAATCAATAGCCGATGGGGAATAAATGGTTGCCCTCGAATTACAGCATTCTGCCCCGAACCTCCCACTATTGTACTGAGGGAAAACAAAAGTAAAGATCCTGTAAAACCACTCCATTATCCAGGCCAACCTGTATTAGTAAATCTACCCTCTGTGGGACAGGTGCCACTCACTCTAAAAACCCCGGCTAACCCTCATACATGGGTAGCCACAGATGCTCATGAGAAGGACCATCGAATAAACACTCGATGGATTGTTCCTTCTTTTTAACAATCGGTCCGCAATGGGCCAGATTTGTTCCTTTTGCAGAAACCTACCAGCAGAAGAGATCACACCACATGATACCGATAAAGCCTTCTACTGCTGCTATCATTAGTTCTCATTATCCTGCGACAACATGAAGTGACAACAGAACTGAAGAGTTATACTGTTTTTTTGGGTTTTTCTGTACCACATTGGTTGTCTGCATGAGTTTTATCTTAAAAATGTTATGATCCTAATAGTTTTGAACCTACCACAAACATTGTGTTTGTGTTCCCCTAATCCCAAAATTACTTGTATTAAGGATTGTTAACTTGTTTGTGTAGTTTTTCTGAGATGTATTGTTAGTTTAATTTTTGCCAAGTTTATTTTGTCTTTTTAAATATCTAAACTCAACCAAATATAACCTGGGAGTTACTACAAGTATTCATGCATATTTGAAATCATACAAATATGTATTATATACATTAGCCTTCTACCTTGAGAGGCATTGAATTTCATATTTGGTTAAATTTAACAAATAGAACTAAATTTAAGCCCAAAGAGAACATAAGAAAGCCTTTTACCAGCTCCCAAGTAACTCAATGTTTTTGATGTATAATTTCAAGTATGTGTATATGTTTGTAACCTTATTAATGTTAAGAAATTTGATTGTAGCCCATTACTCACCCTGATTACTCACGGGGTGGAGAGAGAGTAGCTAATACAAATTAGTTTACTATTTTATTATAAAGGTTTTTTTTGAGAGAGGAGAATTGTGGTGCTTTGGGGCTATCTCTTCCTTTCCTTTACTCTTCTGTCTTCCTGTCCACTATACGAGAAGCACCGCCCACAAAGAAGATTCACAGAGAAGAAAAAAAAAAATCATTGAATGCATAAATCACAGGGTGGTGTCAGAGACTGAAACAGTTAATGATTTATGCATTCTAAGAGACTTCTGCAGGCTTTTGACTTTCTGATGGGCAACTGGGCCCATCCCCCCCCCCTCCTCCAGTGCAGCAAGCCCCGAAAAGGCGGGAAGAGCCAAGGCGGGAAGAGCCGAGTTAACTCCGCACCAAAAAGAGGGACACCAACCTATGAAAACAATTCCCCACCCTAGGGGAGGTGCAAAGGATATGGATTTTGACTGGTGACTTTGGGGTTTTGGCGGGGTTTTTGCTTTTCCTTCTCCCCCCACCACCTGCGGACCAAGACATCGCTGGATCCAGTGGGCGGTGATTATCTCATCTTCTTTTTTTTTCTTGCTCTCCCTTACTCTTACCCTGTCTTTCTCTCCCCTATGCATTTTTCTCCTCCCCAGAAAGGTTATGACAGCACCCAAAATGTTAACATACCTACTGATGCGGAATTGTTAAAATAAATCTTGTCAATATATGTTTTCAGACACCGATTATTTAGTGTCGCTTCGCTTTAATCCACCCCAAAGGAATTATTGATAAAACCTGGGTTACCCCCTCCCCCTTCTTTTCCTGGGGCGGGTCGTAACAGAGTGACAAGGAGCATGCTGGGAGCAATTGGGACCATGTTGGAACCGTGCTGGGGGCACTGGAACCACACTTTGGGCTACTGGGAGCAACTGGGAGAAACTGGGATCATGCTGGAAGCAACTGGGAGTAACTGGGAAGGACTGGGTTTGTGCTGCAGGCAACTGGGCCATCCTGAGACTGTCTGTAACCATACTGGGAATGACTGGGATCAAATTAGGAGCAACTGGGACCATGCTGGGGGCCACTGGGAGGCAGTGACTGGGTCTATACTGGGGACAACTGGGTGTGACTGGGAACCTACTGGGAGAGACTGGGATCATACTGACAGTGACTGGGACTATGCTAGGGGCAACTGGGTGCAACTGGGACACACTGGGAGGAACAGGAAGCAACTGGGACCATGCTGGGGGCAACTGGGATCATACTGAGAGTGACTTGGATCGTACTGGCAGGGACAAAGAGCATGCTGGGAACAACTGGGATATTCTGGGAGCAACTGAAACAATGCTCGAGGTAACTGGGTTAAACTGGGAGTGACTGACACCACACTGAGGGTGACTGGGAGTGGCTGTGAGCAACTGGGATCATGCTGGAAGTAACTGGGAGGAACTGGGAGTGATTGGGAGCATGCTGGGGGAGACTGGGATATACTGGGGGCAACGGGAACCAGCAACTGGGATAATACTGGGAGTATCTGGGAGTGACTGGCATCATACTGGGGGTGAGTGGGAGCAATTGGAACCATACTGGGAGTAAATGGCATCATACTGGAAGTGACTTGTTTCATAGCGGAAGTAAGTGGAACCATGAGGGAGGGAACTGGGATCATACTGGGAGTGACTGGAAGGAACTAGCATGATACTGGGTTCCTACTGGGAATGGCAGGAGGTGACTGAGATCATACTGGAGCTGACTGGGACCATACTCAGAGCAACTGGGATTACAGTGGGTGTGAACGGAACCTTACTGGGGGTTACTGGGAGCTTCTTGGCCTATGCTAGGAGCAAACTGGGATCAACTGGAAGATACTGGAACCATGCTGGGGGGACTTGGACCACAGTTAGGGCAACTGGAATCATACTGGGAGTCTCTGTAACCATATTGGTGGTGAGTGGACTACACTGGCAGCAACTGGGATCAACTGGTAGTGACTGGATCTACCCTGGAGGCAACTGGAAGTGTCTGGCACCCTGCTGAGGGAGACTGGGATCATACTGGACTCATACTGGGAGTTACTGGCACTACACCGGGGCCAATTGGGACCATGTTGTGAGCAAGTGGGATATAGTGGGAGCCACCAGGCTTATACTGGAGGTGACAGGGCTCATACTGGGAGTGACTGGGCACTGGGAAGCACAGGATGGGGAGGAGGGAGAGGGCAACGCCCCTCCTGCTGCTCTTGCATTCCCAAAATCCTTGTTCCCAGTTCCCACTCTGACCCTGACCAGCAGATCCGCTCAGGGATCCCTTTCCCTGGGGGCACTTCCCTGCCCTCTCCCCACCTTCCTGTCACAGGAAATCAGCACCTTGGAGCCTCAACCCATTGTTTCCTCCTCCTCTTCCCTATTCTTATTGGGATCTCCTTGCACCCTCTTTTCCCAGGCACTTGGACCCCCTTCCCAGCCATTCCCAGTTTTCCAGCCCCCAGAACCCCCTTTCTTTGATTCCAGGACCCCCCTGCCTCCCCTTTCCCAGTCATCTCACCTCTCCCACACTCCCTCTTCCTTGAACCTGGGACTCCCTGAACCCCCACTGCTGTGAATCAGGACCCCCCTGCACCCTCTTTCCCGACCATCCCACCTCTCCAAGACCTCAGACCCTCCCTTTTCCTTGACCCTGGCACCCCCGGACCCCCATTCCTGCTTCTTCCAGTCCCCAACCCCTCCTTTCCTCAACACCCAGGACCCCCTGAACCCCCTTCTGGGACATCCTGGGTCTCCTCACCCAATGAACCACTTTTCCCTGACACTGAAGGCCCCTGGACCCCCCTTTCCTGGGCACAGGGACCCTCTAGACCCAGTCTAGTGCTAGTCCCTACATTCCTCCTTTCTCCTTGATTCTGGGATCCCCCCTTGAGCCCCCATTCCTGGCCACAGGAACCCCCTGCACCCTCTTTCCCTGCCATCCCACCTCTCCCAACCCCCATGTTCCCCTTTTCCTTGACCCTGGGACCCCCTGGACTCCCATTCTTGCCTTTCTGAAACACTAGACCCCCGTGGTTTGAGCACTGAGGAACCCCCTGAAGCGCCTTTCCTGCCAGTCTGCATCTCCCTACCTGGTGACCTCCCCTTTCCCCAACACAGAGGACCTCTGGATCCCCCTTTCCTGGGCACAGGGTCCCCCTTAACCCTCCATCCCATCTCTCCAATCTCTGTACCCCGCTTTCCTTGGCCCTGGGATCCCTGGGAACCCCTTTCCCCAGCACTCCCAAGACTCAGCCCAAAATAACCCTCCCAGGAGTTCCCCCTTTCTGGTCTCTACACTTTGGGGCTCCCCCTCTCTGTGTTTCCTGTTTTGGGGTCCCAGGGGTCCCCCCTCTCCTCGCTCCGGGCTGGCAATGAAGGGCCTGACCCAGGAACACCGACCCCCACCGTGGGGGGGACCCGCACCCCCCCCCCAGCACTGGGAACCCACACCGGGACCCCCAAAAACACCTCCTGGGGACCCCCAATATCCCCCCAAGAGTCACCTGCGGCTCAGCTTTGGGGTCCTGCAAGATCCAAACATCCTCTCCCTCAAAAAAAAACCCCAAAACCCCCAAACCCAGAGCCCCCCCATGTCGAGGACCAGGAATCGGAATGGGAACGATTCCGGAGATGGAAAAATATGTACAGCGATTGAATGGACTTTACACATTGTGTGTTACCTCCCTGCACCTCTGTCCTCTCTGCCGACTGGCTGGAGAAGCTGCGTCAGGAGACAGCCCCCATTCGCCCTCTCCTCCCCTGGTCCCTCCTGCGCTTTTCCCCCCCCCCTGTTTTGCCCACGGCTCAATCCCGGTTTGTCCCCTGACCTGTCTGTCTCCTGCTCCACCCTATGTTCTGACCCTTTCCCTCCAGATAAAAACCCCGTGTGCACGCTGGATTAAAGATTCTACCTGCACCCCACCTTTGTGTCTGGGATCCGTGCCATGTCGCGACCCCATTCCCCTCCCCCGTTCGGACCGCGGCACCCCCAGACATTCGGGGCTCGGCTCTGGAGTCCCGCAGCACTTTCTCTCTCCTCTCTTGCCCGACCCTGTTTCCCAGCTCCGGCCCAGCCCCGCAGCAGCATCAACGCGGGATCCAAGCACCGGGGCCATTCCTTATTCCCTTCCCGGCCTTTCCCTGGGCCCAGCCCGGCTCTCCTGTTCTATCCCACCCCCGCACCGAGCTCTGGGGGGCACGGCGGGGATTGGGGGGCTCTGCTGGGCCTGGCGAGCCAGCGCCCGGCAGGACTTTGGGAATGCGGGGGGAGCTCCTGCAAGTGTTGGGGACAAGAAAACACAAGAGCTCCCGACACGGGAGCGGGTCTTTGTTCAGCCTGACGGGAATTCAGAACGAACAGGCTCCCCCCTCTCCAGGGCCCAAGGGATGGGGACACGAAGAGGTCCCAATGGAACCCCTTTCCCGCTGTCCCACCTCCCCTTATTCCCCCTCTCTCACCCCTTTCCCATCGTGCCCCCAAACCCCGACTCCTTCCCGGCTCCGTCTGGGGGTGACCCACCGCCCCTCGCTCTCAGTTTGGGGGTCCTACCCCCTCTTTCCCCCCTTTCCCATCGTGTCCCCTCCGCTCACCCACCCGAGGACTCTGCGGCCTCAGGGACGGACCAGGAGCTGGCGGAGCGGGAGGAACGGGAGGGGATAAAGGAGGAAAGGGAAACGAGAGAGAATCGCCCGCCCCGTCCCGCAGGTGCCCGGGAAGGGGGAGCTCGTCCGAAAAACCTTGGTTGGTTGGTTGGTTTTTTTTTTTCTTGGGGGGTGAATGTTTGGTGTTGCAGGACCCCAAAGCTGAACCGCAAATGCCCCTTGGGGGGATATCGGGGATCCCCGGGAGGTGTTTTTTGGGGGTCCCGGGGTGGGTTCCCGGCAGAGCCCCGGCAGGTTGATGTTCCTGGGTCAGGCCCACCGGCTCTGCTGTCCCCGGGTACCGGCGGGGGGGCTGGGTCGGGGGGGACGGACGGACACGACCCAGTGGGTTTGGGGAGCCCTCGGGAGAGCCGGGGGTGGGGGAAGGAACCCCGGAGTGGGGAGAGCGGAGCAAAGCGAGAGCAGAGCTGGGGGACCCCCGGCAGCCTGGGGGGGGAGCACGTAGGGGGGGAACCCCCGGGACCCTGAAACTTGAGCCTAGAGAGGGTGGGACCCTGGAGAGGGGGGACCTTGGGAACCCGGTACCTCCAAGCAGAGAGAGAGGGGAGAAGGGACCCCTGGGACTTCCAAACTTCCCCATATCCTTAAGCGGCACCATGGAGAGGGGGGAAAGCCCAGGAACCCAAAGTGGGGAGACTTCAAAGGGGGCAATCCTGGGATTCGTGAGACTCCTGGAAGCCCAGAGAGGGTGAGGACTCTGGGCAGGGGGTACCTTCAATGTGTGTGGGACCACCAGGAGCCTGGATAGGGGGGAACCCCAGAACCCCAAAGTGGAGATACCAGAGAAGGGAATCTCCTGGGAGGGTTTTTTGAGGCAGAATATTCATGGGTTTGTGTTTTTTGGGATGAATCTTGGCTTTGGAGGTTTTTATGGATACAAGATGGCCGGTGACTTCTAGATATGGACTTTGGTAGGAGTAACCCCCTAGCCACTGTGTTCACACCTTGTTTTTCCCTGCAAACCAGGATTTCTCTTCCCCAAACCTGTGCCAGATGGAGGACGAGGCTGCGAGGAAGATGCCCCAGGACTCACAGGCAGGTGAGGAGGGAGTCAGTGCCCCTTTGCCCTGCTCTTTTCCTGTATCTCCCAGCCAAGCATCACCCCCGGTTGCAGGACAACCCCGCTGCTGCCCACGTCCTGCCGGGGCCAGATCTGGGGGGATGTCCTTGCCCTTCCCTCTGGGCCGGAGGCAAATCCCCTCCCTGTCCTTCTTGCTTCCTGCCCCAGGCCCCGAGCTGAGGACAGAGAGCCCGGAGGACAAATCCCCCCGGCAGACCCTGGTGGGAGAGGCCGTTTTGAAGGGCTCCACGGTGCAGGAAGGCAGCGGGGAGGAAAAGCCCCAGAGATCCCTCAGGAGGGGCTCCAAAGCCAGCCCAGGGTGCTCTGAGGAGGAAAGACCTACCCTGTACCGGGAAGGCGACCAGAGCTTCAGCTGGAGCCCTGACCTGATGGTCCACATGCAGTTTCACCCCAGGGAAAAGCCCTACAAGTACTTGGAATGTTGGAAGACCTTCAGGCACATCTCCAACCTCTTCTTCCACTAACGGGTACACACTGGGGAGGGGCCCTGTATGTGCTTGGAATTGTGGAAGAACTTCAACCAGAGCTTCAAGCTTTGCACCCACCAATCCCTGCACACCGGGGAACAGCCCTACAAGTGTTTGGAATGTGGAAAGAACTTCAGTTGGAACTCCAGCCTCATAGCCCACCAGCTCTTGCACACAGGGGAGAAGCCCTACAAGTGTCAGAAATGTGGGAAGAGCTTCTGCCAGAACTTCCACCTGATCTGCCACCAGATGATCCACACAGGGGAACGGCCCTACGTATTTGAGGAATGTGGGAAGAGCTTCAGTGACTTCTCCTACCTCATCACCCACCAGCGCCTGCACACGGAGGAACGACGTGGAGCGTGGGAAGAGCTTCAGCATCAGGTCCAACTTGATCTACCACCAGAAGATCCACACCAGGGAACGGCCCTATGACTGTTCCAAGTGCGGGAAGAGATTCCAGACCAGCTCCCATCTCCTTGTCCATCAGCGGACGCACACGGGGGAACAACCCTACAAGTGTCCTGAGTGTGGAAGGAGGTTTTGGAGTAGTTCATGTGTTCTCCTGCATGAGCAGACGCACACAGGGGAGAGGCCCTTCCACTGCACCGAGTGTGGGAAGAGCTTCATCCACATCTCCACCCTCATCAGGCACTGGTGCAGCCACACCGGGGAGAGGCCCTACAAGGGCTGGAAGCCATCGGGCAGCAGGAAAGCTATGACCTAGTCACCATCACAGAAATGTGGTGGGATGACTCACATGACTGGAGTGCTGCCATGGATGGCTACAAGTTCTTTAGAAGAGACAGGCAAAGCAGGAGAGGTGGAGGGATGGCTCTATATGTTAGAGAGTCTCTTGACTCTGTAGAAGTTAAGTCAGTAACAATGAGTGCCTGTAGATCAAAATCAGGGGGAAGGCCAACAAGGCTGATATCCTGGTGGGAGTTTGTTACAGACCACCCAACCAGGATGATGAGGATGATGAATTATTCCACAAGCAGCTGGCAGATGTCTCAAAATCGCCAGCCCTTGTTCTCGTGCATGACTTTAACCTGCCAGATGTCTACTGGGATCTCCACACAGCAGAGAAGAGGCAGTCTAGGAGATTCCTAGAGCGTATGGAGGATAATTTCCTGCTCCAGCTGGTAAATGAGCCTACCAGGGATGGACCCCGCTAGACCTCCTGTTCACAAACAGAGAGGGGCTGGTGGGAGATGTGGTGATTGGAGGCCGTCTGGGGCACAGTGACAATAAAATAATAGAGTTTTCAATACTCAGGGACACAAAGAGGGCCATCAATAAAACTTCTACCCTGGATTTCCAGAGGGCAGATTTCAGTCTATTCAGAAGGTTGGTTCAGAGGGTACCTTGGGAAACAGCCCTTGAAAACAAAGGGGTCCAGGAGGGATGGACATGCTTCCAGGAGCAAGTCTTGAATGCACAGGAGCAGGCTGTCCCAGTGTGCCGAAAGGCAAGCCAGGGGGGAAGACAACGAGCCTGACTGAATAGGGTGATTTTTTAGGAAATTAGGGGAAAAAAGAGAGCTTACCGATATGGAAAAAAGGGCTACTCAGGAAGAGTTCAGGAATATAGTTAGGTCATGTAGAAAGAAAATTAGAGAGACAAAGGCACAATTTGGATTCAATCTTCCCACTTCTGTCAGGGATAACAAGTGCTTCTACAAATACATAATAGCAAAAGGAGGGGCAAGGAAAACCTCCATGATTGGTTGGGCATGGCGAGGAACAGAGTCCACAAAGATGAGGAAAAGGCTGAGGTATTTAACACCTTCTTGGCCTCAGTTTTCAACAGAAAGACAGGTTGTCCTTAGGACAAGTGGCCTCCGGAGCTGGTAGACAGAGACAGAAAGCTGAGCAGCCCCCCTGTAATCCAGGAGGGAACAGCTAGCGACCTGCTGAGCCACTTAGATCCTCACAAGTCTATGGGACCAGGTGATGAGATGCTCACAGTGCTGCAGGGAGAAGCTTGATGTAGAAGGAGACAGACTAAAAGATTTGGAAATGTTCTTTTCTTGCAAGGATGCTGCATCGGTCAGGACTGCTCCCAGCTCCATGTAACTCCAGGACATTTCCAAGGAGACGGTGTGGGGAGCACAGCAAGGCAGGGGATGACTTAAAGGGAAGAATGCTGCTTTTTTAATCTTCTCTTCTGGGTTGCCTGGATGGGCAATTACACATAGAGATTCACCTCTCAGTTCATTGTGAGATACTGGGAATCCAAATTGTCTTCTCTCAGAGGTGAATAAACCAGGAATTATCAGGAATCAGCACCCTGTGCCTTACAGGCAGCATCAGTGTGGTTTTTCCAGCCTCCTCAGGGTTTCTCTGACCTTTGGCGTCAGAGCCTGCACAGCCAGAGATGCCCCTGGGCAGTGCCCTGTGCTGGGAGGGCTCTGCAGGACAGAACTGAGCTCCCAGGGTTGGGCTAGGCTTTGGGAGCACTGCCAGGGCCCAGCCCTGGGCCCAGGGAAGCAGCTGCTGGCAGAGACAGCTTCAGGCAGCAGAGCTCTGGGCAGGGAGTGGGGGGTAAGTGCCCCCCAGAACAAACAAGAGAAAAGAAATGCATTTCATTTGGGAGTACTCCTATGAAAACTGGAGTGCCTTTGTCAGAGGAACCTCTCTCTCAATTGTTCCCTGTGCTTTTATTTTATTTTTTTAGTAGGCTATTATACCAAAAAACAGGAAATGTCCAACAGCAGCTCCACCGGCGGATTTTTCCTCCTGGCATTTGCAGACACACAGGAGCTGCAGCTCTTGAACTTCTGGTTCTTCTTGGGTATCTTCCTGGCTGCCCTCCTGGCCAACGGCCTCGTCATCACCGCCATAGCCTGTGACCACCACCTGCACACCCCCATGGGCTTCTTCCTGCTCAACCTCTCCCTCACAGACCTGGGCTGCATCTGCACCACTGTCCCCAAAGCCATGGCCAATTCCCTCTGAGACACCGGGGGCATCTCCTACACAGGATGTGTTTCCCAGGTCTTTTTGCAGTTCTTCTTCCTTGGAGCAGAGTTTGCCCTTCTCACCATCATGTGCTACTACTGCTATGTTACCATCTGCAAACCCCTGCACTACGGGACCCTCCTGGGCAGCAGAACTTGTGCCCACATGGCAGCAGCTGCCTGGGCCACTGGGTTTCTCTATGCTCTCATGCACACAGCCAGCACATTTTCACTGCCCCTGTGCAAGGGCAATGCCCTACACCAGTTCTTCTGTGAGGTTCCTCAGATTGTGAAGCTCTCTTGTTCACACTCCTACTTCAGAGAAGTTGGTCTTCTTGTGGTTACTACTTGTTTAGTATTTGTTTGGTTTGTTTTCATTGTTTTCTCCTATGTGCAGATCTTCAGGGCTGTGCTGAGGATCCCCTCAGAGCAGGGGCAGCACAAAGCCTTTTCCACCTGCCTCCCTCACCTTGTCGTGGTCTCCATCTTTGTCATCACTGGCACATTTGCCTACCTGAAGCCCCCCTCCATCTCTTCCCCTTCCCTGGATCTCATGGTATCAGTTCTGTACTCGGTGGTGCCTCAAGCATTTAACCCCCTCATCTACAGCCTGAGGAACCAGGAGCTCAAGGATGCCCTGGGGAAACTGATGATGCTTTCCAGCAGCCACAGACTGTCTGTCTCCCTCTGCCAGTGGCTCCTAGTGCATGTCATGACAGACCAAATCTGTCTTTTTTTACATTTCTTTTCCTTGCTTCTGATGCCGTTGTCTTCAAAGAAATCCTGGTATTTATTCCCTCTTACTTAAGTGTCCTTAACTTGTGTGTCACAAGTGCAATAAAAAAATCGTAAGAAACTGATTTTTTTTTTCTGAGATCCATCCTCAGCAGAGCAGGAGTGGAGGGGAAATGAGAACAGCTTTTTGGCTGCCCCAGCTTTGGGGTGGGCCCTGTGTCTAGTGCAAAAAGAACTCCTGAGGACCAGAAGCTTTTGTGTTGGCCTGGGGGGATGGGATTGTGGCAATGGATTTGCCATATTCAGGATGGAAGAAGTCCTGTCAGAGATGGACTAGTGAAGAAAAAGAAGAAAACAGCTCAAATGTTACAGAAACAGAAGGTTTTAATGTGGTTTAAACATGTTTCAAAATGGTTTTTTGTATTTTTTGCAAAGTCGCTGTTTCTTCTTCCCGACACCCCCTGTGAGGGACTTGTCTCCCATACAGGAGTGTCCTGGGAAGATGTCCTGAGATGTTTCTCATTGGCCTTTGTTAACCCCTTCCTATTGGTTGTTGACTTTTTACCTGATTGGTTTTTTCTATGTGACCCTGAACTTGTGATTGGTCCCCTTTTGACCCTCCTAAAAGCCTTATAAACCCCTACCCCACAATAAACTCTCTCTTTCATCCGTCCCTCCCTGGTGGTTTGTGTGAGCTCCTTACGGGGTCGCAGGCCACGAGGCGGGGGGCAGGGGGGAAGGGCATTCACCCTCCAGGTTATGGGCTGGCACCCAAGAGCCTGGAGGTCTCCCCCATCCCACTAATCCGTCGTATGGGATGGTAGAGAGGGACTGCAAAGCTCTCAGGATCTCCTGGAGAGGAGAGAAGGGAACACAGGGAGCGTCCTTCTCCTTTTGCCCAGCACATTCACCCATCAGAAGGGCTGAATCTTCTCTGAGCTCCAGCTGCTGCTGTGCCTGGACTGGGGCTGTGATGCCACTGCTCCGAGCACCCTGCTGTGGGACCAGTCCACCTGGGTTGTGCTGGGGAGAGAAGTCTGGTGGTGAAAAGAGTTCACAGGAGGTGGGAGAGCTTGAAAGGAGACGAAAAGAACCTGGGGGAGAAAACCATCACTGTATATCTCATATTGTGTGACCAGTATGGCGAGGACTCACATCACAGGGTTTGTGGTGCAGAGCCAGGGCCTGTGGAAGGGATTGAAAACATGCAAGTGCCAGAGATAGGAGGCTGGTCTGTCGGAGGACAGAAATTGTGTGAAAAATTTCTATTGCATTTCTGAGACCTTCACCTTGGCACAGCTGGGTGCAGACAGTAAAAAAATACTGCACCACTAATATGGCTACAGGCCTTGTGCCAAGGTGAAGGAGGAGTTGTTCTGGTAGGAAAATAAGTTTTATGGACACCTGCTGTTATCCAATTAGTACTGTACACCACAGTATGTTTTCCTTATGTATCCAATGTAACCTGGGGAAGAATCACATGTCTGTGTGTCACAGGCAGCATATAAGCTGCCTTTCCTCTAATAAAGGGGACATTTTTGCCAATCATATTGATTCGTGTGCAATTCTATCCGAGCCCCTCCGCCATTACTGGACTGTGTCCTTGGTGGTCTGAACAGACCAGGAGGGTGGCCCAGAGTATTTGTCACACCCAAACCTTACTCCCCAACCATTCCCAGCACTGGCTGCTGTAACAGTTCGTTTGGATACATGTCCGGAATAAAGACAAGTGCCAGAAATATTCAAACACACAAAATATCTTTTATTACAGTGAGAATAATAATAATAATAAACTTAGCAAAGAGAATCAAAAAAACTAAAAAAGGATACAAAATATCTTATTGTGTGGCCTTAAAAACAAATACTACGAACAGCATTTAATACAGTGTTAACTAGTGAAAAAAAAGGGGGTTAAAGGGAACACAATATTGGTTAGTAAAAAGGGAAATTAAAGGGAACTATTATGAACAACTTATTTATGTAACAATATTCAATAATAAAAAGGGGAATTAAAGGCATACTAAAAGGATATTAAAAAATTTGTTCTCTCAGTTGCTTCCTATCAAAAAACTGTACTTACCCACACAAACAGGCCAGGGCTGTCAGGATCTGCAGCAGCTGGTCGGTGCCCGTGCTTAGCGGGCGTCCCTGCAGAGCAACACAGTCTCGGTGGTAGGATGAGGATCACTCGACTCAGCAGTCCCAACACCCCATTTTTATCAGTTCCACATTACACTACGTAGGGCCAGTACCCAGTATAAGGTGATGCCTGAATGGCAGCCAAACACCGCCTAATCATTACCTAATAGCAACAGTCTGCGCATGCCCTACTTGTAGGGCAAGGGGCGAGCGACCCCTACCCACATCATCTTCCTCCCATCACCATCTTTCTCACCCCTATGTATGACCTCTACCATTGTGTTTCAAGGGTAGGTGTATCTATCTTGCAGTATGTAGCAAAACCAAGGAAGAACTCAGCTCTGATAACAGGGGATATCAAGCTGACTTGCTAAAAAGCACAATGGACCTTACAATTAACTTGTGCCATGAAGTTACATTGTACCATACTCTAGCTGGTTTCACATCCTAATATGATTCCTTTCTCACACCTCTATGCTCCATTGATCATCCAGTTCAAAAGTACCCCCCTTACAGCTGCTCAGCCCAAGTTTACAGGTGAGTTTTGCTGTACTCACCTCCTGGGCTCAGGGCCTGTTCCAGGGCAATGACCAGCCCTGTCCAGCTTCTGTCTCAGAGCCCAGCAGAGCCTGGAGCAGGGCTGTCTGTGAAGCCCCCAAGGTGACACAACCTCTCCAGCAGCTTGGAGATGCTGTCAAACAGGAAGGTGACAAAGCACCAAGAACTGCCCTGGGCATCACATCAGAGGGACCATTCCCCACCCTGAATGCTCCAGTCTTGTGCTGTGCCTGCACAGGGGGGCTGTGGGACCATATGTGAGGCAGATGGGCTGGGACATTGCAGGACAGGGAACACACATGGCAGGGACCATGGAGCCACTGCCAGCAGGTGACAGCAAGGCCAAATACAGACAAGGAATTTCTTTGCATCGCCTGTGCTGTGCAGGTGTGACTGTGGTAAAGCTCACCTAGATTTGGTGGCTTCAAGAAAAGTCAAGAACTTTAATCACTCTGTTGGAGACCAAGGCTGAAGAAGGAAAATGCAGGACTGCTGTGGAATGGAGAGGGGAATTTAACAGCAGCAGACACTGATGCTGGGGCTGAGGGACTCAATGGCTTCTTTGCCAGAGTCTTTACTGGAAAGGTCTCTCAGGCCTCCGTACTTCCCCTTCAGGGAAGGGCTTCAAGGAGGAGGAGAGCACATCTTCGCAGCAACCTCATGAAAGGCCAGAAGGGCAAACATCAGTGGTTTTTTCCCTTCAGGAGACTCAATCTGGCCATGGCATAGACTGGAGACTTACCAGTTCCTGACCCCCAAAGAACACAAACTGGATGAGTTGTGGTTCCCACTCCAGTGGCTCCTGGACCTCCCTCTATATTGAGAGCAGAGAGCTCCCTTGTCCCAGAAGTCCTCGGAAATGGAGGGATTAAGGAAACAGGACAGGCTGTGGGGATCAGGTGCAGGGCAGGGCCAGGGATTTGGGGTGGTTGTGACCCCAGTGCAGGACCCGACACTTGGCCCTGTTGAACCTCCTCCAAGTGGCCTGGGCCCATGGATCCAGCCTGTCCAGATCCCTCTGCAGAGCCTTCCTGCCCTGCAGTAGATCAACAATACCACCCAACTTGGTGTCATCTGCAAACTGACTGAGGGTGCACGTGATCCCCTCGTCCAGGTCATCAATAAAGATATTGAGCTGAACTAGGCCCCAGTACAGATCCCTGGGAACACCACTGGATGTAACTCCATTCCCCACTACTCCTTGGGCCTGGCTATCCAGCCAGTTTTTTACCCAGTGAACAGATGCTGCAGAGTATGTTTGATGAAGTTCCTGTAACACCAAAATATTAGGATTAGTGCAGATTTAGCTCTGCAAAATAGAGCATTTCATCCACTCTCTCTCTTTTCCTCCCTCTGTAGGCCGAGGGAGCTTGTGACTTCAGAGTGAGACTTGCTGTGTGCAAAGTGCAAACATGGACAGAATCTGGGCAGGAAGTGCTTAGGGGATCTTGGAATATGTGCTTGATATGGAAGACATTTGCCATTGGTCTAAGACCGCAGAGAGTGGACTTTAGCAGATGCAGTGCAGACAATATACAGCAGGGGAAGAACTTTTGGGTTTTATTGAGCTGTGTCTTCCTTTGGTTTTGTTTGCTGAACATCCTTCTGTGTCTCATGCAGCTCTTTCTCCCAGTAAAGCAGGTGGGACTTGATGCCAAGGAGCTGAAGCCTTCGAGTACAACCTTTAGTGTGGAAGCTCAGATTTGCAGGAGGCTGCTTTCAGTCCCAGGGGTTTGATGAGGGAAATGTTGGGGCGGGGATAGGGACAAAGTCTGATTGATTGTCAGACATAAAGGGTCTTGATTTTCATATCAATTCAAACTGCATTAGGAGGTGCATGGGATCAAAATAAATTAGAGATTGCTGATATCAATGTATAAACAGTAAAAAAGAAAACAGGACAAAAAATATCCTCTTATTGTTTTTTTAATAAAATCTGATCACTTTGAATACACTTCTGAAATCTGTCTAATTAACCACAAAAGAATTGAAGACTTAAAAGTAAGTTATTCCCAGAGGCTTGTGTCACTGTGGTGTTTTGAACGTCATGAGCCCTCCGGTACCAAATGCCCGAACTGAAGATCTGAAGACTGAACAAACCTCTTAGGAAGTAAAATTCATCAGTGAACCTCCAACTTCCAGAGGATGTCAGCAAACCTCCCCAAGGTCATCACTGAAAGAGACCTTGGAGGGAATGAGCAGACAGAGACTGTCCCTGGGGGCTGGGGAAGCAGGAACTCAGAGGCACCAATTACAGGTGGAAAATGGACTGTGGCATGTGGCTGTGAAAGCCCATTGAATGGACTTTGCCAAGCAGGACAGCCAAGCCCTGCCACCCATGCCCCAGGAATGAGGATCTATTGCTTCACAGGATGCTCGTGGTTCTCCCAGGGAGCAGTGTGATGTGGGGGTGTGGAATGGTGAGTACAGGAGACCAGCTGGACAGCTCCAAAGCTCTGTGGGGTAAGTGAGGAGACACCAAGCCCTGGGGCTGTAAGGTATCTTCTCACGGGTTTCAAAGGAAGGGAGACCAGCCATAGCCAAGAGGACAAAGACTTCATTTCTGCAGTAGAGAGTGGTCCCAGCCACACCAAGGCTTTTGGTCATCCCCACTGCAGCTTTCCTACATCATCCTATACCTTGCAGACATTACCCACCACCCCATTTCCACATCTGACTCTGGGATCTCCCAAGCTTTACTGATGTCCCTCTGTCTGCACTTGCAGTTGCTTCAAAGAAAAAGCTGTGTTTGTCTGAAGATTGGCCAATGTCTGTGAGTTTCTGTCACACCCCGGAGGAACAAAGGGTCCGACCACAGAGTTAGGGTGGAATAGAGTGATCCTTTATTAACAGGTTTCGAGGGAACTCTCTGGAAGAAGGGGTGGAAGATGGGAGAAGCATGCTAAACAGGGACATATAACTGAAAAAGGGGAGGGTTTTAATTATACCTAGGTGGAGACAGCCATATATGGAATGACCAAATAAGGGAATGGTGCATTGCACCAACTGAGAACCAATCAGCAATAAGGGGGCACATAACGGATAGAGAACGAGGGATTTTTACAAAATTGATAAAAAGGCACATCAGAGGATATAAAACACATTTCCTCATATCCCAAACTTCAGCTATAAGTCCACACAGCTTTTGTTCTCATTCGAAGGTAGAAAAGGTAGTTATTTCTGGTGTTTCACAGGTTTCTTCCTTTGTTCCTTGTTCCAATTTCCACTTGTTGTACTCCTCGGGTCTTTGGTTTCCCACAAGTTTTCCAACACCTGTCTTCTTCCAACACCCTGCTAAAGCTCATATGGCACCCAAAATGACAGAACCAAAGACCTGCTTGAATCTGCTACTTCTTTCCATATCCCAGCACCAAAATGCAGCCCCAGACTGATCCAGGGAAGCTGCCCATAATGTTTTGCTTTTTCAGGAAACCTGCATTTTCCAGGATCTGAGACTCTTCCTAGGCTTTTCCTGGAGTCTCTTCAGTGGAGATGAGATCCCATGTAGCAGCAGCCCCAGACCGCTCCAATAAAGATGCCCAAGATGATTTTTTTGCAGTGAAAGAAGGAGCTCTGCAGGCCTGGTGGAGCACAGGGCCACGCTCGCTCTGCTGAGGGTCTCCATCCCCGTCCCCTGCTTGGCATATTGAGGAGCAGCTGCATGTGCCTCTTGTGCCAGAGTCTGTGTCTGGGCTTCCAGCCCCTCCAGCACCTCCTCCTTCTCACTCAGACCATCATTCGGGTGCCTCTGGCGTGACCAGCGCAGGTCAGGAGATGATTTGCCCTGAGGGAGCTGAAAGCAGACCGGGGGATGTGCAGAGGCCGCCCGGCTCCCCCAGCCAAGGCCTGGTGGGCCCCACCAGCAGCGGCTGCTGGCCCAGGGCTGGGCAGATGCCGGGAGCCTCCCGGGCCCGTGCCCTGCCCGTGTCCCTCCGTGCTCGGCACTGCCGGCTCCTTGGTGTACCGCTGGGGCTCCAGCCCCGCCAACCGTCGCAGCCCCGGTAGCTCCTGGCCGCGGGCTGCGCTGCTGCTGACCGGGCTGCTCGGTTGCCAGGGACCCCCAGCACAGGCCCTGCCCCACTGCGGCCCTTGGCCCTGTGCCCCCGGGGCCGGGCTGCCATGGCTCCAGGGGCTCCTGCAGCTCCGGGGACTGCGGGGCCATCACGGCCCGGCCCCGCCCAGGGACCAGGCCCGACCCGGTTGCCCTGAGGCTGCCGCTGCTGCAGCTGAGGGCAGCGGGAGGAGGCCTGGTCTGGAGGTGGTTGCCTTGGCACAGTGCTGGGGAGCCCGGCGCCGTCCCACCAGCGGCCTCTCCTCCTGCCCCGGCCCTCAGCTGGACTGGGCACCTGGGGGGCTCCTGAAACACCCCAGGGCAGTGCCAGGCCCTGCAGTGTCACAATGTCTCCTCAGTTCCCTGAACCCAACAGTGTCACAATGTCCCCTCGGTTCCAGGAGGCCCCACAGTGTCACAGTGGCCCCTGGGCGCCCTGAGGTCCCACATCACACAGCCCTCGCAGTTGCCATGGAAATGCCCCTGCCCAGAACTGGCTGGAACCGGCCCGAGCAGCCCCTTCCAGCACAGCTGCTCATGGCGGGTCTCTTTCGACTACTCTTGGGCACCATTTGCCCTTTGGGAAACCTGTTGGGATCCTCCCTTGAAGCCTGGACAAAGGAACAGCGGCACTTCCTTGGTGCTGACACCACCCAGAAGCTGAGGAATGTTTGGTTCTGGTCTTGGGAGCTCTCTGGCTCCTCCAGGTGTGCCAGGGCTCCTGTGGGACATAGGTAGTCACTCTGTGGGTCAGTGCAACTCCATCCCTACACTTCCCAGCCCTGTTCTCAGAGCCTAAGTGGCACCTGGTGCCAGCTCTTGTCACATCTGGATCCCCTCACCCAGGTAACCCATGCATGGAACCAGCGGTGCCACCTTGGCCTTGGCCACACTGGGGTGATCACCAACCAGGAGAGCCACTGCGGGTCATTTGACGTGGTTCCTGGGAAGGACCCCCATGGCAGCAGCTTTCCCACCAGGGTACCCAATATTCTGAAATACTCATGGTCAAAAGGAACAACAAAAGTCAGGAGGTCTGCAAAAACTCAGAAAGTGCCATTAGTAAATCACACACTTGGTGTGGACATTGGGATATTAGTGCCTGACCTACTCTCTAAGCACATGGTAGTGGGGTTTCAGTAAAAGGGTAAGGTGAAAAGGAAGAGAGAAAGTGTCTGTCACCCATCAATAAGAGCATGATGTTAATGTAAATTCTCATCAGGTTGAACAAAGACTGTGGACACATCTCGGGGATCTCTTGTACTTTTATTGTACAGTTGCCTTAACTCCAGCAACCAGCCCAATATTTAGACTCAAAAGTTGTTGACTAACAACCCCTTAGACTTTCCAGTAGACTTCCACAAGTGGTGGCTGACAAGCCCTTAATTTTGTACAGTACACTGCAATAAGCTCTCAACTCCCACAACAAAGTTCTCAGAAGTGCTGACTCACAAGGTACAACACACTTCCACAAGCTCCCCACTCCTGCTACAGACTCCAGTATTGAGTATGGGGTAGAATATGATAGTTATGCTTTGCACAGGCAAAGCAAGGGGGGAGAGAAATAAAGGCAGAAAGAGAACAAAGAAGATCATCGGCCCTTAGATCCCACATTTTTCCTGATGCTTAGATGGTCTGGAGCTGGGGTAAACAATGCAAGAGAAAGAGAATGAGGAGAAAGAAGAGAGCACAAGGCAGAGCGATCTGCTGCCTTTAGAGTTAACCTGGTGCAACCCCTTATGGAAATGAGATTTTGCCATTTTTTTCCCACATGTGCAGGCATCCCTTTTTTGAGCCCTCCTGCAGGAAGTGAGTCAGGGGACGACTGAGCTAGACAGGCTTGTGCATACTGGGCACCATTTATTGCTGGAGGATCCATTGGATCCCTGGCAAATGCCGTCCCTGCAGATTCCCTATGCTCTCCAGGCAGTGCCCAAATCCCTCCAGAAATCATTCACCTGCCATCAGCTCTGCCACGTGCTGTACAGCCCTGGGAAGGTTAATCACAGACCATTCACCATCTGCATGGGTCCTGTAACCAACAAGTAAAACCTGAACCACACCTAAGTCCTTTGAAGGTCACAGAGGGACCCAGATTGCATCACAGTTAGACCCTTGGATAACAAGCAGAACAATGAACCCTTTTAGAGTCTATTCCTTGGGTATTGTCATGGTTTGAGAGCTCCAAAATCCAATTCCCTAATCCAAACCCTCTCCCACATCTCAACCTAGTGTGAGATGGATTTTCCAGACACCACACAAGACTCAAAATGGGGGGAAGGGAATATATTACAATGACTGTACAAAATAAATACTACAATACATTATATACAATCTTAACTATCTCTAACCATGACAAAACTTATTGCAATGGATCAAATCTCTTCTCCCCTCCAAATAAAAGTCCAGGAGGGAAGAAGGAAAGATCCTTTCTACTCTCAGAGCAGCAATCTCTAAGACAGCAGGTTCTCTTCTTCTCATGCAGCAGCTGTAACTGGATCTCTGCCAGTACACATGAGGGGGTATCCAAACCCCTCAGCCTGTCGTCTCCAAAAGAGGGTCTTATCTTCTGTGGGCTGCGTAACAGGGACAAAACTCGCGTCACCACATCATATCACGGGGTGTAAGACCCCCATGAAGGTCCCTTCCTCAGAGGATTCACCCCTGAGTCAGAACATCTCGGGCAGCTTTCAGTTGAAGACCTTTGCCTCAAGAGTTCTGTCAGAGCCTCTGTGCTCTGATCTCAGCCTGCCAGCTTAGTTTGGCAGCAGCTGCGAGGGGGGGTCAAGGTCACCCCCTCTGCATTCTTTCTCCGTCCCAGTCCAGTTTCCAGGACGCTTTGAGCTTCTCAGTTCCTCTCTGTAGTGCTGCTGCACTTCACCTCTCCTTTCTAAGAGGGGTCTCCAAGGAGTTTGAGGACTTTGGTTCAGTTCTTACCCAAACTTTCTCTCTGTAGAGCTTAACTCTGCTCTCTCTGCTGCTGGTTCTCTTTCTCTTTCTCTCTCTCCTTCCAGGAGTTCTCTCGGTGTTGCGGCATGCTATTTCTGCTGCTTCTCTCTTATCGGTTGGCTCTCTGCTACCTTCTCCGGCCAGTTGTTTTTTTACCGCCGCTTCTTCTGCTGCCAACGGTGGAGGAAAAAAAAATTCCAGCCTCGCAGTCACAGACCTCAGTTTAGTTTAACACTGTTCCAGAGTTTCTATGACCCCAAGTCGGGGGCTGGGGGGTTGTGGCCCCCAGAGGGGCTCCTACCCCTTCTCCTCGTGGCTCTACAAAACATGGCTAATTCTCTAAACAACCTACAAATACTTTCTCTTCCAGTCTGCTTGTTTATATTTTGCAAAAGCGTTGATTGGTCACCACCCCTGGGGATTTACCATTTTAGAACTTCAGGGGGAAAACTGTTTTCCCCCCATCACAACTGTGTTCTTGAGAGCAACTTTGGAAGAAGCCTAAAGCCTTCAGGCACTGCCTTCGGGAGATCCCTTCCATGATGGAACTGCTGTTTTGGAGTTCTGTCCCAGCAGTGCCCATGGCCTGGTCCTGCCTGCGATCACAGGGTTGACACGCAGCAGGACTGTGACCAAGCTGAAGGCGGACCAAGGCCTTAGACCAACACAGGGACTCCAAAGGAGAGTGTGGAAGTGGAAAGAGACAAGGTCAGAAAAGGCCCAGTGCTGGTGCTCCCTGGCAATGCTGCTGTGCTGAGGCTCTTTTTCTCTCTCCCTCTGCACACAGGGACTGCCATCAGCTTTGCTATGGTCTCAGAGGAAGAATCTTGAACAAACAAGTGGTTGCAGCATCCTTAATTTTGTTTAAATATACAGAGAGAACAATCCCTCATTTACACAGTTTTTCATTTAAATTCAACAGGGAGAGAATTAATTGCAAAAGAGATGAATGATATAATTTATTTGTGTACAACATAAGTCCATGAAAAAAAAAAAAAAAAGACCACCATAACTATCACCAAAAAACTAAGGAGGCGGACTGGGCCTGTAGTGACTGACTGGCATTATGACTGATTTGCCAAAGAGAAAAGACAGTTTCTTGCTCCTGAAAAGTGTCCATATGTCAGTTTTCTCAAGCCTGCTTGAGCTCCTGGTTCCTCAGGCTGTAGATGAGGGGGTTCAGTGATGGAGGCACCACCAAGTACAGAACTGCCACCACCAGATCAAGGGTTAGGAAGGAGTTAGAAAAGGGTTTCAGGTAGGCAAATGCTGCAGTGCAAATGAACAGAGAGACCATGGCAAGGTGAGGGAGGCAGGTGGAAAAGGCTTTGTGCCTTCCCTCCTCAGAAGGGGTCCCCAGCACAACCCTGAAGATCTGCACATAGGAGAAAACAATGAAACAAAACACACAAATGATAAACAGGCACCAACCACAATAAACCATCTTCCCTGAGGTAGGAGTGTGAACAGGAGAGCTTGAGAATCTGAGGAATTTCACAGAAGAACTGGTCCAAATATTGCTTTGACAGAGAGGTACCAAAATGTATTGGTTTGTGTGCAACAGAGCATTGAGAAACCCAGTGGTCCAGGCAGCTGCTGCCATGTGGGCACAAGTTCTGCTGCCCAGGAGGGTCCCGTAGTGCAGGGGTTTGCAGATGGCAACATAGCAGTAGTAGCACATGATGGTGAGAAGGGCAAACTCTGCTCCAAGGAAGAAGAACTGCAAAAGACCTGGGAAAACACATCCTGGTAGGAGATGGCCCTGGTGTCCCAGAGGGAATTGGTCATGTGCCTTGGGGACAGTGATGCAGATGCAGCTCAGGTCTGTGAGGGAGAGGTTTGAGCGGAGGAAGCCCATGGGGGGTGCAGGTGGTTGGTCGCAGGCTACGGGGCTGAGGATGATGGCCTTTGGCCAAGAGGGCAGCCAGGGAGGATGGCCAGGAAGAGCCAGAAGTGCAGGCAGCTGGCAGCTCCCGCCTGTCTGCAAATGCCAGGAGGAGGAACTGGGGCATGGAGCTGCTGTTGAGCATCTGCTGTCTCTGATATGAGGCACTGAAAGTATGAAAAATCAGTGCAAATAGGGCAGACTTTGCAGGAACAAGTGAGTCAATTTTCTTATAGAATTTTTGCTCTCTAAGACAAAATGCATATCCATTCTCTGGTTAAGGTGTGAAAAGATCTGTCAGCCTCAAGGAGGAGGTTCCGTGCTGCTGCTGTGAGTACCGGTTCTGACAGCTCTGCTGTTCACAGGATATGTCAGATGTAATCCATCTTTAATAAAAAAGTTCAATTTTTGAGCTCATGACTGGCAAGAGTGTGGGTTGTAGAAGAGAGATTTAGTATATGCTTAGTATAATTTTGTCTGTATTTTTCATTTTCTAACATTTTTAACATATTTTTCATTTCTTTTTTTGAAATCTTCACTTTTATGACTCAAAACATGAATAGACTTGAGGCAGGTCAGACCAAAGGGCTCAGCTCTTTATGGCCCAGTTCATAGCCAGGAAAGCTGCAGTGTCCATCAGTCTGTCTCCCACCTGCTCTGTGTTTTCCTTTATGCTGCATTCACATTGATTTCACATAAAGAAATCCTGAAAAAAATCCACAAATATCTGTGCTGTGAAGAGAGCAGGACAGTACTGCTTCAAAGGGCATGTCTGTGAAATCTGTGAAATCTCCTCCATCCCAGCCTAGAGGTGCGGCTGTACTGGATGGAGCAGGACAGGAGCCCTCCCACAGAGAAGCCAAGGGCTGGCAGAGAAGAGTGGCCACCCCTAGGGGAAGGCTCAACACTGCCCAGGATCCTGCCCAGGCAGAACTGGACCTTGCTGGGGGCAGTTCCAAGCCCAGTAGCACAGGCCCAGCAGAGAGGGCGAGGTTCCGCAGGGGAGATGTTCTCCAGACAGAGGCAGCTCCTTGCCCAGCACACAGTGCCAAGCAGAGATGCAGGGAAGGGCCTCCTGAGCTACCTGAATGCCCCCTCCACCTGGCCTTGGGGGCACTTGCCCCCCACTCCCTGCCCAGAACTCTGCTGCCTGAAGCTGTCCCTGCCAGCAGCTGCTTCCCTGGGCCCAGGGCTGGGCCCTGGCAGTGCTCCCAGAGCCCAGCCCAACCCTGGGAGCTCAGTTCTGTCCTGCAGAGCCCTCCCAGCACAGGGCACTGCCCAGGGGCACTCTGGCTGTGCAGGTCTGACGCCAAAGGTCAGAGAAACCCTGAGGAGGCTGGAAAAACCACACTGATGCTGCCTGTAAGGCACAGGGCTGATTCCTGATAATTCCTGGTTTATTCACCTCTGAGAGAAACAATTTGGATTCCCAGCATCTCACAATGAACTGAGAGATGAATCTCTATGTGTAATTGTCCATCCAGGCAACCCAGAAGAGAGATTAAAAAAGCAGCATTCTTCCCTTTAAGTCATCCCTGCCTTGCTGTGCTCCCCACACCGTCTCCTTGGAAATGTCCTGGAGTTACATGGAGCTGGGAGCAGTCCTGACCGATGCAGCATCCTTGCAAGAAAAGAACATTTCCAAATCTTTTAGTCTGTCTCCTTCTACATCAAGCTTCTCCCTGCAGCACTGTGAGCATCTCCTCAGCCAGTGAGTTGCCCCTGGCAGGCAGCAGAGTCCCTACCAGCACAGCGCCCTGGGCTGCAGGACTCTGCTCTGCCCACAACCCTGGGCACCCCTGGCTGCACCCCCGGCTTCACAGCTCTTCCAAACTGCGCAGTAAGAGCCCCCTCACAGATCCTGTAAGCTGTGGCTGTTCCAGTTTTAGGAGATGCCTCCAGGAACTGCACCTGAATTGCCCTGCACCCACAGACTTACTGTGTCCAGCACTGCAAAGATTCCTCCTGCAGTCATTACTTAGTCACACTCCCAATCTTGAGCTCCTTTATGCTCTGTCTGTGCCCTGCTCATGTCCATAAGTTGCCCTGCAGTGCCCTCAGCCCTACTAGGCTGTGCAGAGGAAGTGCTCCTGGGCAGAGCTGTCTCTCTGCAGTGCTGCCCGCTTGCCAGGAGCTCCCTGTGTGCCAGGAGCCCGACCCAGCTGAGCAGCACAGCAAGAGCCCCAGGCATTTAATGACCCTCTGAGGGGTTTGGTGCTGAGTCCCTGAACCTCAGACCTTGGGAAGGCAGAAGAAACCTCTTGAGAAGCCAAAGTCAGATCGAAATGATAAAGTTTCTTGTAGTTCTAATGGGTCCCACTGAGGACCCTCCTCAGGAGCTTGTTAGAGGACAAACCTGGAGACAGTAATGACAGGTCAGACACACCTCAAGGTTGGAAGAGACCTTCAAGATCATCTAGTCCAACAATAAACCCATCACCCAATGTAGATTGGAATGGACCCTAAAGATGACCTAGTCCCAATCCCCCCTGCCATGTGCAGGGACACCTCCCACTAGACCAGGCTGATCAAGGACTTGTCCAAGCTGCCCTTGAACACTGCTAGGGCTGGGGTATCCACAACCTCCCTGGGAAACCTCTGGCAGTGCCTCACCACTCTCACAGTAAAGAATTTCTTCCTAATATCCAGCCTAAATTTCCCCTCTTTCAGTTTGTACTCATCATTCCTTATCCTGTCACTACAGTTCCTGATGACAAGTACCTCTCCAGTTCCCTGGATGCCCCTTCAGATACTGGAAGGTCCTATGAGGTCTCCACACAACCTTCTCTTCTCCAAGCTGAAAAACCCCAACTTTCTCAACCTGTCTTCCTGGGGGAGGTGCTCCTGTCCCATATCAGCTTTGTGGCCTCCTCTGGACTTGCTCCATCAGTTCCATGTCCTTCTTCTGCTAGTGTAGGAAAAATCCCTCCTTTAAATTTAGAAAGAGAGCATAAACTCAGGGAAAAAAGACACAAAGAAGAATTTATTCGGTGCCCCGTGTCCTTCCCTCACCAAGTTTCGGGGGAGAAAGACCCTTTGGCTTTACATCTCATACATTTTATAGTTTTACAAAATCCCATTCTTTTTCAGATAAGTTTAATATATTCATTTTTGCCTAAAAAGGTTTCTCCTCTCTGAAAAGGGACTTTCCTTTTATTCTGATTAGTTGCAAGGCATCCCCTGTCAAGGATGATGGATCTTCCTTTGTTCTTAGCCCTAAGAGAGATAAGAACCCTTTTGTAAAAAAAGGCCCCAAAAGATTGTAAGAACTCTTGCATTTCCCTTATCCGGAAAAAGACCCTGACACTCAAGTCCAGTTGTTTGTTTGTTTTAACTTGAATATCTTACAGCTTCGTGATATGCCTATAAAAAAATCATATTTTTATTTCTCATACTCATCAGGATTTTGGTTTTTTGTTTGGTTTTTTTGTTTGTTCTTTTTTTTTTTTAATGAGTTTCAAGGGATTATACATCAAATCATCCTTTTGCCTTTGGCCTCTCTCCCACTTGGCTTCATCCTTATTCTCTGTTTGTTTGGAGTGTTCCCATTCAAGCAACAATTTCTGCTCATTCTTCGCATTTGGAGACGGGACGTAGGACCATAGTCTTCTGGGTTCCTGGACCTCTTATTGCACCAGTTTTTGGGTCCATTGGCATGTCAACCATTTGCATCCCTTGAACAACACTGGTAATCAATCTTATGAAACATGGGATTAAACAGGGTAAAAATACCAATCCAGCAATAACACACAGGAGGAAAAACCCCACTTGTTTCCACCATGCTCCTCCAAATAGATCAGACCACCACCCTCCATCTAGCATGGATTTACAGCTTTGGACTGGTACATGGGCTATTTTGTGGATGTTAGAGGCTATTTCCATTACTGCTTCATAGTTATCATCAATTTGTAAACAACAATCCAAGGTGTTAAATTTCCCACACACTCTTCCCTCTTTTACCAAAAGATAGTCTAAGGTTAATCTGTTTTGGTATATTGCAGCTCTGCTTGACGCTGCTGTTCAGCTATCAATTGTAATCCTGTCGCAGTCTGATTCATAACTATTTTGACCACAGTTTGTAACCATATGATTCGACTGAGTGTGTAAATGGGTGTACGGTAACCCCATGTCCCATCCTGCGCCCATGTGGCTGACCCATAATATTCAATAATCCTTTTGGAGGGCCACCCTTCATCTCCCCATTTCTGGGATCCTCCTACTGAATGTCCTTTAATCCCAATATAGGGTACTGCCCTTTTTTCCCTGTTAAGAGACTCATACAAAGAGACCCCTAATTCATCTCCACATTCTAAGGGCAACAGGAAGAACCCAGGGAGGATTATCCCTAAAGTGCAACAACCCTTCCAATTTTCTGGTAAAGCTGTATATGCTCTTTTCCCACAAATCCACAAGAACCCATTGGGTGCCTTCCAAAAGAGCCCATTAGGTACCTTCCAAAAGTCTTTGGAAGTGTTGTCAATGTTCTTCCAAAACTTTGATATTTCTTTTATTCCAGAAAAGGGGTTCATTTTGGATTTGTTACATTTGTAGAGCTTCTGGTTCATATCCCACGCACAACTGGAGCAGCCTTTTTCTGACCAGTAATCTGCTGGGACCTGTGGGAAATACTCACTGTGAGTGAAGTTAGTCTTCAGAGTTCTTTTGCATGGAGTTTCCCCAACTGGGTGCACAAAATGAATTCCTATCCTCAGTATGCAATCTCTTCCAATCACTATGGAGCTTAATATCCACCCTTCTGGCCGACTTATTTTTTTGAGAAAAAGTATAATTGCCCTTGAGTATTTCCCGTGCATCTAGGCTAAAACTCCTCCAGGGCCATTCCTCTGTCATTAAAAGTCCACGCAAACCCAACAGCGATTCACATTTAGCCCTTTTGCAATTGTTTCTGCTAAATCAACAAACAAGTTTCATCCTTCTGAGGGGAGTTCCAAATTTCTGATCTCTTCCTGTGTCAATTCAGGGTATAAATCACTCAATTTTGACAATAGTAGAATATCTTTAACTGTCTTTTTTCAGTATTTGTAATAATCTTTTCCAATATTAGGTCAGGGATGCCCCACTCACTGGTGATATCCCGACAAATCCATGTCTCACCCACAGGGCAGCTTAATCCTAGACGTGCTCCTTCCAGCCCCAAATTCTTTGCTACCCCGTAGTGTCTGTCTCCTATTATACAGGTTTCTAATTCCTTTTTTATCATAACAAACCTCCTTCACATGCTCATACACCATAAAGGTGGTTACCACACCTGTCTCATAGTCTGCAGTTTGATGACACTTTGAGCAATGGTCCTCTGCAATGGCTACTAGCTGGAGCACAGCTAAAGCAAGCATAGGTCCAGTATAGCGTACACTTCCACTCCCCATGCCTATTGGTTTGCAGCCGACAGCAGGGTAGAGAGATTTTCTTGTGGCAAGTATAGAAGCTAACTTGGTCTTGCCCTCTGTTGCTTTCACTTCATGACAGGTCAAAAATGCCGCTTTGTGTACCTGCGAGTTTTGCGACAGTAATACTTCAGTCACTGTACATCACACAACCTATTAGTTTGTCTATACTTGAAACACTGCAAATGAAATGTAAAGCCCAAATCGCAAGTATCGCATTTAGTCCCAACTTCGAATTTAACAAAGATGTATATTTATGCTTTGGTCTTGTTGTTGAGTTTGTTCTCTTACTACCAGCCTTCACGGTGATGGCCCTCTGTTGCTTTCACTAGGATTCTGGATCCCAGCTCCTTTCACTGGGAGCTGTCGTCTCTGAGCAACCGTAAAAGAATTTTACTTTCAAATTATTTTAAGTTTCAGGAACTCCCCTTCACATTTCCACTCAGGAACAGAGGAAGGAGGTGCCAGAGGTCCTTTGACTCTGGTACTGTGAGTCCATCCCTTCTCTATAGTCCAGATTGCGGTTTCTGTAATTAGTACCACTTGATAAGGTTCCTCCCATTCCGATTTGAGGGGTTCTTCCCTCCAGATCTTTGTCAAAACCCAATTCCCAACTGACATATTGTGTACTTTCACCTCTAACTTCACAGTTTCTGGCAGCAGTCCCTGCTGCCTGAGATTTTCCAGTCTTTCAGCTACTATTTTGATATATTCCCTAAGGTATTTGTCACCCAGTTCCAGGGTTGGGGTTTGAACACCTTTATAACATGAGTGATAAGGCAGCCCAAATAACATTTCATAGGGAGATACATTCAGATCCTTTCTTGGGGCTGTCTGAATCCTAAAGAGAGCCCAGCAAACATTTTGTCCAAGGTAATCCCGTTTCTAGTGCCGACCTGGTGATGGTTCATTTTAATGTTTGATTCATGTGTTCCACCCTTCCTGAGCTCTGGGGTGCCAAGGGGTATGATGTTGCCAATTTACTTGTAAGGCTTCACATACTAGTTTCAAATCTTCGAGGTGAAGTGCAGTCTACGGTCAGAGTCTATGCTTTCAGATAATCCAAATCTGGGAATGATTTGTTCTAATAGTACTCTGACTACGCTTTGAGCAGTTGCCCTCAAAACTGGGAATACATCCCCCAATGAGTCAAGAGATCTACAATTACTAACAAATGTTTCCACCTCTCTGCTGGGGTAACTCAGTAAGATCTATCTGAACTCTTTGAAAGGGCCTGCTTGCAAGTTCTCATCCTCCAAGGGATGAGCTCTTTGCACTCTTCTATTTACTTTCTGGTAAATTAGGCATTTGCATGCTTGAGCAGACCAAGTATTTGGGAGACTGCCTGATTCTATTACAGTGAGATCTTCTCCATCAATCACTGCGTAATCACTCGTTTTGCTTCCACTACTCTTGATGACCCATCCGTAAACAGGTGCATCCCTCTTCTATAGGAATATCCAGATATCCATCAAATCTTCTCGGATTTTCGTCTGATAGTCAATAATGTCTAAACAATTGTGTTCAACTTCCTCATTTTCTATGGCGTTCTGACCATACAAGAACTATGATGGATCTACACATGAATTGGTTGTTATACTTAAATCATCTTTTTCTATTATATGGTTTTGTACGTTAAGATTTGGGAGTCTGTCATCCATCTCCGGATTTCTGACTCAAAGTTGTTCTTACTGCGTGTGGTGTACGAACCCTAATTTTTGCTCCAAACTTCCTTCTTCCTTCTTCCACAAGGATGGCCATAGTAGTTGCTGCCTGCACGCACGCCAGCCACCCCTAATTACTGTGTCCAGCATCTTTGACAGAAAAGCTACTGGTTTCCTACTTCCCCCCCAGTCTTGGGTAACAACTCCCTTCAAAGTCCCTTCTGAGGCATTTGCATAAAGGTCAAAAGGTTCCACTAGGTCTGGTAATGATAACACTGGAGCTTGGGTCAAGGTTTCTTTTAGTTTCTCAAATTTTCGATATCTTCTGAGGAATATTCTGCCCTGTAAGCTTTTCCTGAGGCAGTATCCATTAGTTTTTCATATAGGAACTTTATTTTATTACTGTAATCTGTGATCCACAGCCTACAAAATCCTACCAGTCCCAAGAATTGCCTCACTTCCTTTGTAGTCACTGGCAGGGGAAGGTGTAAGATTCCCTTTATCCTTTCTGGACCCAGTTTCTGTCCACCATTGCTTATGATGTATCCCAGATATTTTACTTCCTTTTCTACAGACAAGTTTACTCTTTCACACTCTCAATCCCTGTTCTCCTAAATAGTTTAGCAGCCTCACTTTGGGTTTTTCCAGCCACCAAGAAATCGTCTACATATTGTAGAACAATAATTCCTTCTCTGGGTTCAAATCCATTGTTATAGGTTATAGAATCCAAAGAGGAATTTTTCTTCTCCTACCCCACTGTAAGAAAGACGGGAAGGGGGAAGGGGAGCAATTAGCTTCACAAAAGATCTAGCTGGCAGAACCGCATTCCTGATTGATGGCCTATCTGAGACTGGAGTGAGGGGAGAGGAGTTTTGCTCAGTTGCGGCCCTCCTCACAAAAGGGGAGAACAGTTTTGGGTTTCACTCTTGAATGGAGACAGGGTCTGTGTGTGTGCATTTGGAAAAAAAAAACCCTTGAGGTCAGTTTTTCTTGCTCTCGACCTGGTCAGTCCTGACCACTGGCCTCAGCTTGCTTGCACGTTGCCCTTGCCTCCAGCCCGAACCTGCTGCAATTTCATCAGAGAGTTTTGTGCTCATTGGGAAAAGGGGAGCCTTGAAACACTGTCAGCTGAGGACAACAGTGAGTTCCGTGGTGGGAAATAAACTGCCCTCCTTTCCCTTTCTCTTCGTCCCCCTTTTGGTGGGGGGAAGGTCCCCACTCCGGCTTCAAACGTGGCCTGAGACCCCCGCGGTGACCGCCAGAGCCCAACAGCACCCCTGCAGGCCAACACAGAGAACTGCAGGCTCTGCACCTCCAGTGATCCAACAGCACCCCTGCCAACTGTGATTAGAACCGTGCGAACGGACAGAGAAGTCTCAGACTGTTTCTTTTTTTTGAAGGGGACTTTTGGGTACAGGACTATTGTTTAGTTGTTTCTGTGTTCTGTTACTATCTTTGCCAATATACATATATCTTTTAATAAAGGGTTGTTATTTCTTCCTTTTTCCATACTTTTTCATTGGAACGGCTTAATTTTGGATTTACAATTGCTGAGAGAGAGAAGTTTGGTCTATCTCATAACTCATCCTCCTTAGCAGTCTCTTTAAACTGAGACACCCTGCAGCCTCTGACTGGCTTTAGCACACCTCACTCTGGCCTGGAAGGTAATGACCGGATATCCTGCCTGGGAGGGAAAACCCAACTGTATAAATACTCACTCCATGAGAGTTATTCTTTGCTCTCTCCTCTTTTCCTCTCCACGTGGCATCACGAGAATCATCAGATCTTGTTGGTAACTATTTTTTTTCTCTCCCTGTTTTGTTTTCTCATCTCTCCCACAACCTGACCCATGTGAACAGTAACCACATTTCCTTTTCTCTCTCCCTCTTCTCTCTTTCGTCTCTACTTCTTAACTCTTTTAACCTGTTTCTCTTTTCTTTTGCTCTTTTCTCTCTTGTAGGTAACTTCCAACCAATTAATTGCGTTTTGCTAAGGCTATACTGGTATATTAATTCTTTGAGGGTATTTCCCCAACTCCTCTGCCTTGTCCACTTCAAGAGCAGACACTCGCCCCACCTCACCCTCGCAACTGCTCTCACCTGCTGCTTTGCCAGATGCCAACAGTCAGTTTCTGCTCTGCTGATGTTCCACCAGCCAACAGGCAGCACACAGCAGGGTAGCAAGAAACTTTCAAACACATCTTGTCCCACCGGTCCCAATGACAACACCAAGTGAAGGCCCACAACTTCTGCACCAGCTTGCTCAGGGAGGGACACTACAATGGACTGCAAGCAGGCTGAAGAATGTCCCTTTTCTTTGCGGGTGTATCAGGGCTTAATTAGATGTTGATACTTTTGGTCTGTCTTTGGCCCAGCCGCCTGGGAGAGTCTATCCTTTTCCTGCCAACTTAGGAGAAAACAAGCACTGAGAAATGGCAACTTCGTCCTTGAAGGAAGCGTTTTGGACAAACGACAATTAATTGTGTCTTATTATGCCTGATCGCCTTCCAAGGGCATTTGAAGAAAAAGTGAACAGGAGGGTGTGAAGTACGCCCCCAGACTCATTTAGAAAACACCCCCTGAAGTACAGCGCGCAAGCGCGGGGGGAATTCCAAAGGAATTCCAGAATGTTGGGAGGAACAGAAGGTCTCTGGCTGGGCGGTACCGACCACACCTGCCCAGGTGGACATCACCAATTAATTGGATAAAAAGCGGATGGCTCGTGCTCGGCAGACGCAAGCTTCACATCAAAGGACAACTTTGCCTTTGGCGGGCACGCCCGTTATCTTGTGAGCCTGCCGACTCTCCCAGAATGCAGCTTCTGCTCTGGGCAATTCCAGGCGTTCTGGGTCGGGAAGATAACTTCAGAAGCAGCACCTGGGCAACTGGGGGAGTCGTACCGAGGGCTTATTTTTCTCCTCCTTCCTCTCTCTTGGGGTTTTTCCTTTTGTTGGCCACCTCTTGGGAATAAAGATTGTTTGGGTTGAGATTTCAACGGCGTATGGTTTCAGCTTCAGCATCCTTCCCATCCTTTCCCTCTTACAGCGGGCTACAAACCCATCCACTTCCCACAGGATCAGGGAGTTGCCTGTGTTTTATGGCTACCACAAGTTCACCATTATCTTCTGCCCAGAACACAAGAGGAGGGCTCGAAAGCACTGGAAGACTCTGGCAACCGAGTAGTAGCAATAGCTCACCTGTAGGCCAGGATCTTAACACGACTGTGCTTCAAGCCTTCACGGAAGCACGCATTTGCCTGGCCTCTGGGACGGGCTGAAGATGCAGCTGTGAGCAGAGCTGAAGGGAGCAGAGGAGAGCTCTGGCTCGGCCTTCAGGTCTGGCTTCTCTTTCAACCTTGAAGATGTCTGCCGCACTGATTTGCACTCAGACCAAGGGCAGAGAGAGAAGTCTTAACTCCCGGCCCGGGAAGAAAGCCTTAATAAACCTTCAAAAATAGGACTCTCCTCATCCCTCCCACCTAGGTCCAAAGAGCTCCAATTCTGTCACCAAACGCAACAGTTCTCCTCAAATGTCGGGACAGTTCTGGCAGCCAGGCCCTTTCTGCCCAAGTTGGACAGGTCCCCACCTGTCCCAGAGGCAAGCAGAGGGAAGAAGAGGGGACAGCCTTGGGATCGGGGAATGGCAGAAGCAAAGCCGGCAGGGGCAACAGAAGAAAACAAGGACACCTACTAGACTCTTCAGTTTATTCAAGACCAAGTTGGCATAAGAACACCTAGCGGCAGCCAAGAGCCTCCTCACAGACTGAGATTGTTCAGTCTCAAATTGTTGACAAGATGTTCCAGCCCAGTTGAATAGAGAACCAGACTTGTAGTTTTGGTCTTATTTCCTGCTCGGCTCCTTCTTCCACCTCCCTTTTCTATTGTTCTATTTGGCTGTAAACTTCGCTTCAACCTTAAGTTCAAACCTAAAAGGGGCGGTATTCCGAGCAGGAGACTCCAAGTTAAAGATCTTCAATCAGCTAAAGGGAGAGACAACTTTCAGGCAAACCTTCAAACTAGGCTCCAGGATCATTCCATAGATCCCTCTCCTGAATCATTTTGGCAACCTATGAAAAATAACATCCTGCAGTCCTCTGAAGAACCCTTAGGCTTCTCCTTCAAGAAGAACAAGGGTTGCTTGGATGAAAACAGTCAAGACATCCAGGATTTGTGGAGGAAAAAGAGAACTGCCACCGAGCACACCTTGCTCAGCCATCTGCTCATGGAAGAAAAGCCTTTTGTCTCGCAGGCAGCAAGCTCCAACAGCAACTTCGTGACATCCAAAACAGTGGACCAATCTAGCAGGAAAAATTCAATTATGCGCAGATAACGGGTGATCACAGAGGATTCTAGGAGGCCTTGAAAACAGCAGACGGACCGACAGACCAGCCCAAAGTCCTACTCAGCGCAGGTCAAATGCTTCTCACAGATAAAACCACCGTTCTAAATCGATGCTCTGAACACTTTCAGACTCTTTTCAGGACCAACCGTGTAGGTCAACTCAGCAATTCAGTCCATTACACAACAACCGGTGGAAGAATGAATTGGATACTGCCCCTACTCGGGGACAACAGGTTACCAAAGGCATCGAGAGCTTTCAGAGAGTCCATAAAAGAGTCTGGCAAAATAATCATCATCATCATCATGGCCAGGTTTCACGAACGATGATTTGGGAAGGGCTCTACCCACGTCTGTTACAAGCGCGTTGGTGGCTAAAAAGGCCAATACGAGATAGACACGGCCGGTTGCAAAAGGCACAGCAGAAAGACTGCTAAGGAGATATATTCTGCAAGGCACGACTCTTTGCTGTTGTCTTTTCTCCTCAAGAGTGATCCTCCGTGCTTTCGCAAAAGCATCAGCAGCGTAATAGTGTGTCACCAGACCTCCCGATTGGAGGCCAGAGCAGACCAGTTATGTTGATCAATATGGCCAAGGCTGAGAGGTTGTTTCAGGGAGTCCTTGTAAATAAACACCTGAAGAAAGTACAAAGATTTCAGGGTCCTTGTAAATAAACACATGAAGAAAAGTACAAAGATCAGGGTTACAGAGCCATTGCGCTGTCTGCTCTCTCAGATGGGTCCAAATCATGGCTCATTTACCGCCACCACCTGCAACTCCTAGAACGCTTCCATCAACGCTGTCTCCGTACAATCCTAAAACATCCGTTGGTCAGATTACGGAACTAATACGTCTGTTCTACAACAGGCAGCAATTACCAGCATTGAGGCCACGTTGCTGAGAACAGCTGCGTCGGGCAGGGCACGTCTCCATGGAGGACTACCGCCTCCCCAAGATCGTGATCTATGGCAAACTTGCCATGGCTGCTGCCGCAAGAGAGGAGCCGGCAAAAGGAGACACGAGGACTCCCTGAAGCAACATCTCAGCCTTGGCCACATTGGTCTCCAGCACTGGTCTACTCTGGCCTCCAGTCGAGAGGTCTGGAGACACACTGTCTCTAACGCTGCTGCTTCCTTTGAGAACGCACGTAGGATCACCATCGAAGAGAGAAGACAACGCAGAAAGAATCGTGTCTTGCCGATCCCATCCAAGGATGGGATCCCATTCTGCTGTGCCTTTTGCAACCCATCTTGTCTGTCTCGCATTGGCCTCTTTAGAAAATGTGGGGAGAGCCCTTCCAAATCTTTGTTGGCCAAGCCTAGCCATGATCTGGCTGCCACCCACCACATTGGTCTCCAAATGATGCTGGAGCTTTGCCAGCTCTTCTTGCAGCTGGCATTTGCTCTTCTCCAGGTTTTCTCACTTCCCACGCAGGCTAGACAGCTTGTCTTGCAAACCCTGACTTGTGGCTTCCAGCTGCATGCGCTTTTGACATTCCCTCTCCAGCTGTTGGGAAAGTTCAGCAACCTGCAGACAGAAAGAACAAAAAAAGAACTCAGCGGGATGGAAAGACAGTGAATTCCGGGAAAACCCCAAAAGGGGACCTTAAAGACCTTAAAGATCACTCGCTTCCAAGCCTCCTGCTTGCCCATGCCTCAAGCTCTCTACGTGCCTGTCCCGCTGATTACAGCTCCTGGCGGGTGGTTTCCACGTCTCCTGCTATCATGCTCTGCATTCTGGCAGGACTGTGCTATCACACTGACTGCTGACTACAGGGCATACTTGGACCAGCGGTATTGCAGAGCTTGCAGCATTGCTGCACAATTAGAAGGCCGTGAAGACTTCCCAAGGAGTAGGAGCTCCGCTGTTTCATGGAGGAAGACGTAGCAGGAACTACACCAGCAAATACCTCATCCAGAGTAACATATTAAAGCAAGGTCCAGGGAACTGCTAGAACGAAGATCACTGATGAAGAAAAAGGTGTCTCACAGATGTCTGGTGGCATTTGGCACTCACGATGACATCAGCCATTTCAAATAGGTCACACGCACCATACGTGTCAATTTAGTGGAGAACTTAGGGGGTAGGTTCCTGCACCACAGTGCTCTTTCCCACTTTCTCTTGTCAAAGAATGGAGTTCCACAGCTCATTGCTTCCATTTCCGTATTTTTGGGCCTTGGACCACTCTGGAAAATTTGGACAAACCTGATGACCGGAAGTCTTCCACTTTACCACAGATGGCTGAGTTGTGTTCTGAGACCCAGCCTTCTGCTCAGTCCCAAACTGATGCCAAGATGTCCCAGGCCAGTTGAATCCAGAAGTGGACTTGCAGCCAGGTGTCCGCTGATGGCGCTGCTTGGGACTGCAGATTTGCTTCTGTGGCGCTCCAAAAAGAGCTGGGTGTTGGCCTCTGCAAGTCTCTCATTAGCTCTGAAACATTCACAAGCACACACAGAGTCATCTTTGGCACTAAGGCTTTCGCAAAGTTACCCTCCACGGCCTTCACTATTACCCCACTTCTAAAAGCCAAGGGCATTAAGACGTCCAAAAGCAGCACATCCTTTGATCTGAGCTTGTTCACAGGGCCTGTTTCTAAGAAATCACACCAAGTGCAAGGAGCAGCCAGTGTCACCTCCAGAAGAACTCTGGCCTACCCTGGCCTTCTCAAGGAAACCTCAACCCTCAGACCCGCTGCCAAAACAGAAGCCAAGAAAGAACCTTCTTAGTTTGGATTCACAGAATCCAACTCTCTTCTCCGAGAGGCCTCTCCTTATTCGAACAGGAAAGGGCACAAGATTCGTCTTTTCTCTCACCCACGGGATGAGGAGATTAGAGACTGGCAAAAAGACTACCTGCTAAAACAGCAACTTGAAATAGACACCAGCAATGCCAGAGTGGTGCTACTGTGCTGTTACTGCTGGAACTCTAAAGAGAAAGGAAGACAGGTCTGAGGAAGGCAAGGGTCTTAAGGAACTTTCCCCACAAGATACCACGTTCTGCTTTCACACCTGACGCTGGCCAGATGTAGAAAAGGGATTTAAGAAGGAAAATGCACGAGGAAAAAGGAGTCCCTTAGTACCAGTCCAAAAAAGCAGGGACTTACCTTTCCAGTCTCTTGGTTAGGCTTTTTCTGCTTTCGCTTCCACCACATACAGCTCTTTTACTTGTCCACTTCTGCTGGGTGGATTCTTTTTGAAAAGGTCTTTCTGCTCGGTTGCTTTTTATCCTTCCCAGTGCACGGTCAAGATCTCTAATTCTCTCTCTAACTGCTTTTCAGGAGTCCAAATGACTGCTTCGGTTTCTTCTAATGTGTCCTGGTAGGCTGCCTGTGCCTGAAGGAGACAGTGCACCTTCAACCCCACAAGCAAAAGAGAGCTCTGCCCAGCAGAAAATTGCATGCACCCAGTTTCAAGGGCTCAGCCTTACTCAGAGAGGCACTCTGCCTCCTCACTCCCAGCAGCAATCAAGGCAGAACCCAGCAGCTACCAAGGCAAACAATTCTTTGCAGTGGGAAAGAAGACCAAACTAGCGCTCTTATTCAAAGCTACTAATGAAGACACCCTGTATCTGTAGGACAGAGCATAGCGAAAGGATTCTTCAAAGACAAGAAGAGCATCCCCCACCCTGTCATTTAGGACTCCTTTGCAGAGCACCTTCCGCCCCTACAAGGACAAGCAGCACCTCTAGGTCTGGCCATGACAGCTGCAAGTTGCAAAACCCATTCAAGGATGCAGCGAGAACCAGAGCAGCCCACAGAGATCCCCCAAGCACTGCAAAGTGCCAATCTGCTCGGGCAGCCTTTGCATTCAGGGACCTGCCGGCACACGACACACACGACAGCACTCCTGCCCAACCAGATGCCTTCTCCCACTGCCTTCAGCAAAGACAGAAGCTAACCCACAGAACACAGGAGCAAAAGAAAAACCAAAACCCACGGCCACAACAGAAGTTTACGTAGCGCCTGTGGACGCTGGGGAGAAATTCACTTACTTGCAAAAACTCATTGACTTCCTGGAGTTTTTGTCTGATTTCCTGGTCGGCTTGTTCTTCCACCTCTTTTTTCATTGTTCGAGTTGGCTGCGATCCACCAAGTCAGTCTCCAATGATGCCGGACTTTTGCCAGCTCTTCTTGCAACTGGCATTTGTCCATCTCCAGGTTCTCGCCCTTCCCACGCAGGGTAGACAGCTCTTCTTGCAAATCTTGATTTTTGGCTTCCAGCTGCGTGCACTTTTGACATTCCCTGTCCAGCTGCTGGGAAAGTTCAGCAACCTGCAGGCAGAAAGAAAAAACAGGAACTCAGCGGGATGGAAAGGCAGTGAATTCTGGGAAACCTCAAAGGGGCGGTCAGGGAGACTATATTCTCATCTGCTGCCTCAAGACTAGAAAGAAAGTCCAACCAGCCTCTTCTTTTCCAGCAGAACAGCTTTCACATCATTTGTCATAGGATTCCTCAGCTTCCCATCCTTTTCGAGTTCCTCATGCAAAAATGCTACAAACTTCTGCACTCCAAAGGAATCACTGCAAAGGCAGGAAGCCATCTACAGGGATGCCTTCAAACCCAAGCGTGACTCTGACAGACGCCGCGTCTTCAGACGGATCCGAGTGACGAGCGGAGAAGGAGATGAGGATCCGTGCCACTACTGCACAGGCAGAGCAGCCTCAAAGCACTGCTGGGAACAGTCCTTCTGGCTCCCCCACAAGATGGGCTGAAACAGCTCCCCGTGAGCAATAATGACAGATTTTCCCCTGGGAGGCACCTGTCCTCATTGGGCCCTGGGCAGCAACACTGTCGAGAAAAGCAAAACCTCAAGTGCCTCCTGCTCAGCTCCTGCCTGAGACAGGGTTCAGGGGCTAATGGTGCCCTACCATGACTCTCCCAGGGCAGCAATTCATCCCCACACCCGAGGACGCTGTCACAGCCTCCCTCCAGCTGCAGCCAGCCTCAGCTGGGCCCCACTGCTCTCAGCCCATGCACGTGATGTCCTGCAAGGACCTGCCCATCCCTCAGGCCCGCCGGGGGATCTGCACTCTTGGTTGACCCCGCTCACTGTCAGGGCACCTGTTCTGCTCTTCCTGCTCAGGGCCTGTGGGACGGCTCCCTGCCCCTCAGCTCACGCACCCTGCCAGGCTGGCTGCCACTCTTGCCTCGCCCTTCCTCTGCACGACAGCCTGGCCTCCATCAACCCTTACACCTACTGCTTTGCCCTTAACATTTCCGTCTTTACCCAGAAGGAAACTACCTCCGGATCACTTAGTCATCTCCCACTGCAACAGCAAAGGAGCATTAAGAAAGCCCATCGCACCCAAAATGCAGACAAGGGAAAAAAATCATCGACATGACAAGAAATAGGGAAAGCATCTCCCAGCTTTCAAAAGAGGGAACACCACAACCAATAAGTCCCACCCAGAGCGCAGCTCACCTCTCTTCGTAATCTATCAACTTCCTTGACCTTTTCAGAATAACTCTTCTTCATTTCTTCCAGCTGGGACTGGCTTTCTTTCTCTTCATTAACCCTGACTTTCCTCCTCTCTAGCCTCAGAAGCTTTTCCAACCTGCACAGCAAATTATTAAGAAAACCACAAAACACAGGAACAACCAGCCTTTCCCCCACAGTCTCACAGAAACACCACAGACAACATCCAAGCCTAGAATGGCTTGGCTTGGCAGGGACCTTAAAGATCATCTCGTTCCAAGCCTCCTGCTGTGGTCAGGAACACCTTCCACGAGACCAGGTTGTTCACAACCCCATCCAACCTGGTCTTGAACACTGCCAGCCATGGGGCATCCACAGCTTCTCTGGGCAACCTGTTGCAGGTCCTCACCACCCTCACAGGAACCAATTTCTTCCTAGGATCAAATCTAAACCTACTCTCTTACCGTTTGAAGCCATTCCCCCTTGTCCTCTCCCCACATGCTCTTTGAAATGCACTCTCTTCATCCTTCTTGTAGGCTCCCTTCACACACCAAAAGGCCACCAGTAGGTCACCCCAAAACCTTCTCTTTTCCAGGTTGAAGTATTGCAATTGGCCCAGCCTTTCCTCAGAGGAGAGGTGCACCATCTTTCTAACCACCTTGCTGGCCTCCTCTGGACTCAGCTTGGCAGTTCCCAGGGCCCTCCTTTCTACCCCTTTCAAAGATGGCACAGTGAGTTTCCCTTTTTCCCATCACCTGGGACTTCACCTGACTGCCACGACTTTTCAAATATCAAGGAGAATGTCTTGGCAACTCCATCAGACCCTGCTGGCCAATGGAGGGCAATAATGCTGGCGAGATGTAGAAGATGGATTTCCAAGGAAAACGCATGAAGAAAAGGAGTCGCTTATTACCACTCCAAAAAAAGCAGGGACTTACCTTTCCTTTCTTGGCTAGGCATCTTCTGGTTTTCACTTCCTCCAGATACAGGTCTTTGTACATCGTCATTTCTGCCTGCGTTGCTTCTTTACGAGAAGCACTCTCTTGTTGGGTTCTTTTTACCCTGTCCAATTCACTTTCGAGGCCTCTAATTCTGTCTTCCAACTGGATTCTCACGGAATCACAATGACTGTCTCTGATTTGTCCTAATGGGGCCTGGTTGGCTGCCTGTGCCTGAAGGAGACAGTGCACCTTCAACCACCACAAGAAAAGAGAGCTCTGCCCAGCAGAAAATTGCACGCACCCAGTTTCAAGGGCCCAGCCTTACTCAGAGAGGCGGCTCTGCCTCCTCACCCCAGCAGCACGTCCACCCCCTCACCCCCACCCCTGTCATTTAAGTGACTCCTTTGCAGAGCACCTTCCCCCCCTACAAGGACAAAGCAGCACCTCTAGGTCTGACCATGACAGCTGCAAGTTGCAAAACCCATTCAAGGATGAGCAGCGAGAACCAGAGCAGCCCACAGAGATACCCCCAAGCACTGCAAAGTGCCAATCTGCCTCGGGCAGCCTTTGCATTCAGGGACCTGCCGGCACACGACACACCCACGACAGCACTCCTGCCCAACCAGATTGCCTTCTCCCACTGCCTTCAGCAAAGACAGAAGCTAACCCACAGAATACAGGAGCAAAAAAAACCCAAAACCCACGGCCACAACAGAAGTTTACGTAGCGCCTGTGGACGCTGGGGAGAAATTCACTTACTTGCAAAACGAGGCTGACGTCTTGTAGCTTTTGACTTCTTTCCTGGTCAGTTGGTTCTTCTACCTCTCTTTTACATTCTTCTCTTTGGCTGCCATCCAGCACCAAAGTCTCCAAACGATGATCGAGTTCTGCCACCTCTTCTTGCAGCTGCCATTTGCTCTTCTCCAGGTTTTCACACTTCCCACGCAGACTGGACAGCTCTCCTTGCAAAGCCTGCTTCTGAGCCTCGAGCGGCATGCCTCTTCTAGGCTCCATGTCCAGCTGCTGGGAAAGTTCACCACCCTGGACACAGGACAAAAAAAAAAAAAAGGAAACTCAGTGGCATCTAAAGGCAGTGAATTCTGGGAAAACTTCTCAAGGGGTGGTCATCGCAACTGTATCTCTCCTCTACTGGAAACCAGCCTAGAAAACACTTGAAAGATTCCCCGACAGAAAGAAGAAACTTTAGACCTACTTAAGAATTTGGGAGACACTCCTGGCAGCAATACTTCCGGCTCCCTTGGAGCTCAGGATGAAACTCCTCATTTAGAATCTAAGAATTCCTCAAGTGTCCAGCACAGCAAATACCCTCGGGGCTTTTGTAGCAACTGGCAAAAGGACCAGGCTGCTTCCTGAGCAGCCTCTACTGAGGAGAAGGCAGAAACTGAGCTCCCCTAGGCTCTCCAGGAAAACTTCATCTGACACTTTCCCCGCACAAATAGGCAACTTAGCTCAAGAGTCACAAAAAGGCAAATTTAGCACCAGCTTACTGAGGCAGAGGCTTGTAGGTCTCTCGGAAGGGCTTCAACGCCGTCGCTTGGCTGCTGGACAGTGCCTTCCAATCTGCTCTTTTCACTTGCAAAGAAGAAATACAGGTCTTATTCCCAGAAAATCCAATGCCAGACAAACTGTGCTAAGGAACAGAATCCACAGCAGAAGTGTCCTTCAAAATCCCAATGACTCTCCCCTTGTTTCCACCCACTCCCCCAAAGCCACAGACCCCTCACTTCACTGGGTTACTCTCTTACTCTTGCGCCTCTTCTTCCACTTGTTTTACAGTCATATTAGTCTCGCAAGATGCCAACGGGAGGTCCTGCAGCTTCTGGGAAGAAGTTACTGCTTCTCTTCCCTTGTCATCCAAGGCAGTCTTCAAGTCACAAACGCAATGCTCAGACTGAAGATGCTTTTCTTCCTCCTCCCGCAGCTGTAAAATCACGGGAAGAATGCACAGTTGTCAGGTGAGCTTTTCCAGAGAGGAGCCAGCTGCTGCTGAAGAACTCAGGTGCTGCATGTCTGTGTGCATCCCCTCTGCCCAAAGAACTGCAATCCACTCAAGTCCCTTCAAAGCTTCACTGCTACTACCCCATGAACACAAACTGTAGGCCTTTGTCCTCTTTTACAGCAGCCTCTCCTATCCCTCCACTGCTTTCCTACAGCACGCTTCTAAGCACCGACACTGCCCCTCCGTCCTTTTTGGTCACCTGGGACGCTTCTTGTATTCCCTTGCTTGCTACTCCAGGAAAAGACCGGTGAAATAGTTCATCTTCCTAAAGGAAGGCGTCTGGCAAGTGGCAGAGGCCAAGTGTTCTGGCACATGTGCTCTGGAGCCCAGGATTGCACCAGGCAGCACGGGGAGTTTTCTTCAGTGGAAAGACCCGCACTCTGTAGTGCAGAGAGGGCGCCCAGCAGTCCCTGAGCAGGAAGCAGTGGATGCCTGAGGCAGTTCTGCTTCAGTGGGGTGGGGCCAGGAAGGGTGGCATCACTGACGAGCTGATGACCACCATTTCAGCAAAGGCAGCCAGGTGAACTGCTCCACAGACCTGCCCTGGAGTCGAGAATGGAGCCAGGGCTGCGTGGGGAGTCTTCTTAAAGCAGGAAGACCTCCAGTGTAGCAGAAAGAGAGAACCCCAGCCCCCCTGAGCGGTAAGGAGTGAAACCCTAAGGAGAGGCAGCTCTGCCTCAGCATGACGGGTTGTGGGGCAGGGGCCGGAGGGACAGAGGCAGATCAAGCCCGATGGAACTGCCGCTTCCTTAGGTCTGTCGTACCGGCTCCCAGAATACTGTTTTGTCCCTTTTCGTGATGGAGAGGAAGCAACAAGCACCCCCAGGTTTATCCCTGTGGGGACACGCTTTCCATACCTCCACGTCAGCCCTGTCCAACTCCTCCTGCAAGCGCAGATTATCTTCCTCCAGGTGAGCCTCATGGCTTCCAGTAACCACAAGAGCAGTCCTAAAGCATCCAAAAGTTCATCGGAAACATGTCTCATCCTGCATCATTTTTCCCCCTGCTTGCTCCCAAAAGACCTCTTCCCCCCTTTCCTACAACCTCCGGGAAAGCAAGGCCAAGTCCTGCAAGCATTGGAGAATTTCTCTTAGAAGGGGCCTCCCTGAAGCAGCCTCAACTACCAGCTCAGGTCGTGCTCTTCAGGGCTCCTTGCACTGCTCTTCAAAGGCCCCACCGATGTGGCTGCACAAACTCCCGGGGCAAGCCCTTCCTGGGGCAAGCCCTTCCACTGCCTGACCATCTCCATGGCAGCAAGTTTTCTCCTTAGGTGCGCTCGGAGCCCCCCTTTCCCCCAACGCTTCCCTTCAGAGCACTTAACGCACCAACTCTGCCTTGCCTTAAACCCCCCCGGCCTGCAGAGCAGCCACGCTGCTGAGCTGCTGGCAAGTTTCCCCATGGCTCTGACTCTGTGGGGGGGAAGGGCACCACAGAAAAGGCTTTCTTGCAGACCTCAGGGGGCAAAGGGCAAGAGCCCCAAAGCTACGAGCAGCCAAGTGCAGACCTGCATTTACCAGTCGCCCCGGGAACTGCTTCCACGGGGTTCCTCCTTCTTTTTCCAAGCTCATGCCACGCCCCTCGTCTCACTCACCGTCTCTCCACCTGCAGACTACCCGAAGGTGGGTGCTCTTTTGACAAAGCCCTCACCTTTCCCACTGGCCTTGAGCATGCCTGTCAGCTGCTTTTTTCACAAGGCACTCCACAATCTCCTCATGCTGTTGCAAGGCTGCAAGTTTCAAGGGGGTAAATCCCCACTAAAAGGAGAAAGAATCCCCATTAGAAAGACACAGACAAACTCTGCAGCTCTTGGAAAGAGCAGCTTTACCCACATGCCAAGGTTACCTGGTTCTGAGCATCACTCTTGGCATGATGCTCCAGTAACAGCCCTGCTACAGCTGTATTTTTAGACAGGACAGCCAGGTGAAGGGCAGTGTTGCCGTCCGCATCTGCCAGATTCGGGTCGGCACCGTGGTCCAGCAGAATAGCAACACATTCTTCCTGCTCCTGCTGGACTGCCTGGGAACAACACACCGAAAGGGAAAGACTTCCAACTTTTACATCCATCCCCCTCTCTCACAACTGCCTCAGCTCCTGAATGCTGCCATAGAAGACCATCTGCAAAGATGAGCTAACAGAGGCCTATGGCGTGCCCATTGCAGTAGGCGTGTTTCTATGGCCCTGCGCTGCAAGGAATCCTGCCAGACACCTCCCCTTTAACACACCACTAAGCCCCACCTCCAAGCTCAGAAGGCATTCCACACACCTTCATCAGGGCCGTTCTCTTGAAGCTGTCGGCGAGGTTGGGCTGGCTGTTCTTTCTTAGCAGATATCTAACGACATCTGCATGGCCATTGGCCGAAGCCAGATGCAGAGGTGTCCTAAAAATTAAACAGACACTCTTAACCTAGACAGAAAAAGGACAAGCCCAAACTGTGTCTCTACCCAGCACCCTGGGGACCCTGCTCCGACTCTGCTCCTCCTGCTCGCTGCTGCTGCTGCTGCTGCAATGCTGCGCTGATCAGCCAGAGGGCAGAAGAGAACAGGTGAGGGCTGAGCAGCTGCAGAACAGCCCTGCAGAGAGACCACGGCCAAACGGCAGGTGGGCAACACGCCTTTCTAACAGCGCTGGAGCCCGGCCGGCAGCTCCGAGCAGTGAAAAGCTCAAGAGTTCCCTCTCCCAGTTGACAGGGCAAATGTCACTTTTCAAGCCTTGTCCTTAAGACAGGGTTGCCGAGGACTACTGCAGCTTGGCTCAGGAGCAGCCAAGGTGTGCCATCAGCGTGGCACAGAACTCACCGCATCTCCTGGTCTGGCCTGTCGATGCCGACTACCTTCACGTACCAGCGCCAGCGCCTCAGCCAGCCCAGGTCGCCGTGGGCGGCCGCGCGGTGCAGCCTGCCCAACCCCTCCTCCCGGAGCTGGGAGGCGCTGCTGGAGCTGGTGGCAGCCCAGGGCTGCCCACTGCTGCTGCTGGAGGGCGACTGCCGTCGCTCCTTGCTCAGAAGCCACGGCATGGCCCTGCTTGCAGTTCCCTGCAGCAGGAGTGCAAGACCTCCGGCGGGCTGCCGGGTGCCAAGTAGGGATGAGGAATTGGGACAAGGGTGAGGTTTAGGGGGAGGGTGACAAAGGGGACAAGGACGACAAGAAGGACGGGCACGGGGTAGAAAGCACAAGGCAGACGAGGTCGCCCTGCGCAGCGGTTGTGGCCTGCAGCTACCAAGACGGCGATACAGGCACGCAATGCTCCCAGAACGGGATGAGTTGCTGCTCCCCGAGAGGCTACAGCAGCTCTGAGCGCCGGCTGCGGGCACCAACAAAGCCGTGCCCGACTGGTGCCTGTGGCGTCACAATGGCTGGTGGAAGGCTCAGCACGTCAGCGTGGGGTGACAGAGGCCACGGTGCTGGGTGGGGCGGGGGGGTACTGGGCAGGGCGGGGCAGGTGTGAGGGCGGCCCTGCTGGGCCTTGTGGGAAGGAGGCGGCCTGGGCCTTGTGAGGGCGGCCGGCAGGAGGGCACTGCCCCGCCTCAGGCCCCGGGGCAGGGCCCGGGACGCTCCCACCGGGCCGCAGGCTGCGGTAGGTGCTGGCAGCTCCCTCACCCGCTCTGGCTTTTTGCTTCAGCATGGAGCGGGCTGCCTCTGGACACACTGCCATCAAATGAGGCTCAGGAGGTGACATCCCAGCCCAAGCAGGCGGGGGCCACCACAGCTCTCAAGATGCCCCCAGTGCTCCAAACCCACCAGGCCAGACTTCCAGGACAATTCCCCAACTCCTTTCTCTTGTCCTGTTATTGTTGTGGCGGTCAATAAAAGAAAATACGCAGACAGTCTACTTTCAAGCAACAAGACAGGAGAGGAAAGAACCTTTATTGGAACAGAACGCTGACTCTTATAGCCCTGGGCATAACATACATGTTAAACTACCGTTGGTGTTTTTTCATAAACATATATCACAATTGGCTACCCTGCATCACACCATGATGATTCAGCATTTACAGACTTACAGTGACTTGTTTAGCTCTGTCTGCCTTCCCACAGACTTGTTTTCAACCCTGACATTGTCCCTCTTGAAGAGCAGACACCTCGCCCCACCTCACCCTCGCAACTGCTCTCACCTGCTGCTTTGCCAGATGCCAACAGTCAGTTTCAGCTCTGCTGATGTTCCACCAGCCAACAGGCAGCACACAGCAGGGCAGCAAGAAACTTTCAAACACATCTTGTCCCACTCGGTCCCAATGACAACACCAAGTGAAGGCCCACAACTTCTGCACCAGCTTGCTCAGGGAGGGACACTACAATGGACTGCAAGCAGGCTGAAGAAATGTCCCTTTTCTTTGCGGGTGTATCAGGGCTTAATTAGATGTTGATACTTTTGGTCTGTCTTTGGCCCAGCCGCCTGGGAGAGTCTATCTTTTCCTGCCAACTTAGGAGAAAACAAGCACTGAGAAATGGCAACTTCATCCTTGAAGGAAGCGTTTTGGACAAACGACAATTAATTGGTGTCTTATTATTGCCTGATCGCCTTCCAAGGGCATTTGAAGAAAAAAGTGAACAGGAGGGTGATGAAGTACGCCCCCAGACTCATTTAGAAAACACCCCCTGAAGTACAGCGCGCAAGGGCGGGGGGAATTCCAAAGGAATTCCAGAATGTTGGGAGGAACAGAAGGTCTCTGGCTGGGCGGTGCCGACCACACCTGCCCAGGTGGACATCACAAATTAATTGGATAAAAAGCGGATGGCTCGTACTCGGCAGACGCAAGCTTCACATCAAAGGACAACGTTGCCTTTGGCGGGTACGCCCGTTATCTTGTGAGCCTGCCGACTCTCCCAGAATGCAGCTTCTGCTCTGGGCAATTCCAGGCGTTCTGGGTCGGGAAGATAACTTCAGAAGCAACACCTGGGCAACTGGGGGAGTCGTACCGAGGGCTTATTTTTCTCCTCCTTCCTCTCTCTTGGGGTTTTTTCCTTTTGTTGGCCACCTCTTGGGAATAAAGATTGTTTGGGTTGAGATTTCAACGGCGTATGGTTTCAGCTTCAGCATCCTTCCCATCCTTTCCCTCTTACAGCGGGCTACAAACCCATCCACTTCCCACAGGATCAGGGAGTTGCCTGTGTTTTATGGCTACCACAAGCTCACCATTATCTTCTGCCCAGAACACAAAGAGGAGGGCTCGAAAGCACTGGAAGACTCTGGCAACCGAGTAGTAGCAATAGCTCACCTGTAGGCCAGGATCTTAACACGACTGTGCTTCAAGCCTTCACGGAAGCACGCATTTGCCTGGCCTCTGGGACGGGCTGAAGATTCAGCTGTGAGCAGAGCTGAAGGGAGCAGAGGAGAGCTCTGGCTCGGCCTTCAGGCCTGGCTTCTCTTTCAACCTTGAAGATGTCTGCCGCACTGATTTGCACTCAGACCAAGGGCAGAGAGAGAAGTCTTAACTCCCGGCCCGGGAAGAAAGCCTTAAAACCTTCAAAAATAGGACTCTCCTCATCCCTCCCACCTAGGTCCAAAGAGCTCCAATTCTGTCACCAAACGCAACAGTTCTCCTCAAATGTCGGGACAGTTCTGGCAGCCAGGCCCTTTCTGCCCAAGTTGGACAGGTCCCCACCTGTCCCAGAGGCAAGCAGAGGGAAGAAGAGGGACAGCCTTGGGATCGGGGAATGGCAGAAGCAAAGCCGGCAGGGGCAACAGAAGAAAACAAGGACACCTACTAGACTCTTCAGTTTATTCAAGACCAAGTTGGCATAAGAACACCTAGCGGCAGCCAAGAGCCTCCTCACAGACTGAGATTGTTCAGTCTCAAATTGTTGACAAGATGTTCCAGCCCAGTTGAATAGAGAACCAGACTTGTAGTTTTGGTCTTATTTCCTGCTCGGCTCCTTCTTCCACCTCCCTTTTCTATTGTTCTATTTGGCTGTAAACTTCGCTTCAACCTTAAGTTCAAACCTAAAAGGGGCGGTATTCCGAGCAGGAGACCAAGTTAAAGATCTTCAATCAGCTAAAGGGAGAGACAACTTTCAGGCAAACCTTCAAACTAGGCTCCAGGATCATTCCATAGATCCCTCTCCTGAATCATTTGGCAACCTATGAAAATAACATCCTGCAGTCCTCTGAAGAACCCTTAGGCTTCTCCTTCAAGAAGAACAAGGGTTGCTTGGATGAAAACAGTCAAGACATCCAGGATTTGTGGAGGAAAAAGAGAACTGCCCACCGAGCACACCTTGCTCAGCCATCTGCTCATGGAAGAAAAGCAGCCTTTTGTCTCGCAGGCAGCAAGCTCCAACAGCAACTTCGTGACATCCAAAACAAGGGGTGGACCAATCTAGCAGGAAAAATTCAATTATGCGCAGATAACGGGTGATCACAGAGGATTCTAGGAGGCCTTGAAAACAGCAGACGGACCGACAGGCCAAAGTCCTCTACTCAGCGCAGATGGTCAAATGCTTCTCACAGATAAAACCACCGTTCTAAATCGATGCTCTGAACACTTTCAGACTCTTTTCAGGACCAACCGTGTAGGTCAAGACTCAGCAATTCAGTCCATTACACAACACCGGTGAAGAATGAATTGGATACTGCCCCTACTCGGGGAGACAACAGGTTACCAAAGGCATCGAGAGCTTTCAGAAGAGTCCATAAAAGAGTCTGGCAAAATAATCATCATCATCATGGCCAGGTTTCACGAACGATGATTTGGGAAGGGCTCTACCCACGTCTGTTACAAGCGCGTTGGTGGCTAAAAAGGCCAATACGAGATAGACACGGCCGGTTGCAAAAGGCACAGCAGAAAGACTGCTAAGGAGATATATTCTGCAAGGCACGACTCTTTCTGCGTTGTCTTTTCTCCTCAAGAGTGATCCTCCGTGCTTTCGCAAAAGCATCAGCAGCGTTAGTGCGTCACCAGACCTCCCGATTGGAGGCCAGAGCAGACCAGTTATGTTGATCAATATGGCCAAGGCTGAGAGGTTGTTTCAGGGAGTCCTTGTAAATAAACACCTGAAGAAAAGTACAAAGATTTCAGGGAGTCCTTGTAAATAAACACATGAAGAAAAGTACAAAGATCAGGGTTTACAGAGCCATTGCGCTGTCTGCTCTCTCAGATGGGTCCAAATCATGGCTCATTTACCGCCACCACCTGCAACTCCTAGAACGCTTCCATCAACGCTGTCTCCGTACAATCCTAAACATCCGTTGGTCAGATTACGGAACTAATACGTCTGTTCTACAACAGGCAGCAATTACCAGCATTGAGGCCACGTTGCTGAGAACACAGCTGCGTCGGGCAGGGCACGTCTCCAGGATGGAGGACTACCGCCTCCCCAAGATCGTGATCTATGGCAAACTTGCCACTGGCTGCCGCAAGAGAGGAGCCGGCAAAAGGAGACACGAGGACTCCCTGAAGCAACATCTCAGCCTTGGCCACATTGGTCTCCAGCACTGGTCTACTCTGGCCTCCAGTCGAGAGGTCTGGAGACACACTGTCTCTAACGCTGCTGCTTCCTTTGAGAACGCACGTAGGATCACCATCGAAGAGAGAAGACAACGCAGAAAGAATCGTGTCTTGCCGATCCCATCCAAGGATGGGATCCCATTCTGCTGTGCCTTTTGCAACCCATCTTGTCTGTCTCGCATTGGCCTCTTTAGAAAATGTGGGGAGAGCCCTTCCAAATCTTTGTTGGCCAAGCCTAGCCATGATCTGGCTGCCACCCACCACATTGGTCTCCAAATGATGCTGGAGCTTTGCCAGCTCTTCTTGCAGCTGGCATTTGCTCTTCTCCAGGTTTTCTCACTTCCCACGCAGGCTAGACAGCTTGTCTTGCAAACCCTGACTTGTGGCTTCCAGCTGCATGCGCTTTTGACATTCCCTCTCCAGCTGTTGGGAAAGTTCAGCAACCTGCAGACAGAAAGAACAAAAAAAGAACTCAGCGGGATGGAAAGACAGTGAATTCCGGGAAAACCCCAAACCTTAAAGGGACCTTAAAGATCACTCGCTTCCAAGCCTCCTGCTTGCCCATGCCTCAAGCTCGTGCTACGTGCCTGTCCCGCTGATTACAGCTCCTGGCGGGTGGTTTCCACGTCTCCTGCTATCATGCTCTGCATTCTGGCAGGACTGTGCTATCACACTGACTGCTGACTACAGGGCATACTTGGACCAGCGGTATTGCAGAGCTTGCAGCATTGCTGCACAATTAGAAGGCCGTGAAGACTTCCCAAGGAGTAGGGAGCTCCGCTGTTTCATGGAGGAAGACGTAGCAGGAACTACACCAGCAAATACCTCCTATCCAGAGTAACATATTAAAGCAAGGTCCAGGGAAGAAACTGCTAGAACGAAGATCACTGATGAAGAAAAGGTGTCTCACAGATGTCTGGTGGCATTTGGCACTCACGATGACATCAGCCATTTCAAATAGGTCACACGCACCATACGTGTCAATTTAGTGGAGAACTTAGGGGGTAGGTTCCTGCACCACAGTGCTCTTTCCCACAGTTTCTCTTGTCAAAGAATGGAGTTCCACAGCTCATTGCTTCCATTTCCGTATTTTTGGGCCTTGGACCACGCTGGAAAATTTGGACAAACCTGATGACCGGAAGTCTTCCACTTTACCACAGATGGCTGAGTTGTGTTCTGAGACCCAGCCTTCTGCTCAGTCCCAAACTGATGCCAAGATGTCCCAGGCCAGTTGAATCCAGAAGTGGACTTGCAGCCAGGTGTCCGCTGATGGCGCTGCTTGGGACTGCAGATTTGCTTCTGTGGCGCTCCAAAAAGAGCTGGGTGTTGGCCTCTGCAAGTCTCTCATTAGCTCTGAAACATTCACAAGCACACACAGAGTCATCTTTGGCACTAAGGCTTTCGCAAAGTTACCCTCCACGGCCTTCACTATTACCCCACTTCTAAAAGCCAAGGGCATTAAGACGTCCAAAAGTAGCACATCCTTTGATCTGAGCTTGTTCACAGGGCCTGTTTCTAAGAAATCACACCAAGTGCAAGGAGCAGCCAGTGTCACCTCCAGAAGAACTCTGGCCTACCCTGGCCTTCTCAAGGAAACCTCAACCCTCAGACCCGCTGCCAAAACAGAAGCCAAGAAAGAACCTTCTTAGTTTGGATTCACAGAATCCAACTCTCTTCTCCGAGAGGCCTCTCCTTATTCGAACAGGAAAGGGCACAAGATTCGTCTTTTCTCTCACCCACGGGATGAGGAGATTAGAGACTGGCAAAAAGACTAACCTCTAAAACAACAGCACTTGAATAGACACCGCAATGCCAGAGTGGTGCTACTGTCGTTACTGCTGGAACTCTAAAGAGAAGGAAGACAGGTCTGAGGAAGGCAAGGTCTTAAGGACTTTCCCACAAAGATACCACGTTCTGCTTTCACACACCTGCGCTGGCCAGATGTAGAAAGGTTTAAGAGGAAATGCACGAGGAAAGGATTCCTTAGTACCAGTCCAAAAAGCAGGGCTACCTTTCAGTCTCTCTTTGGTTAGGCTTTTTTCCTGCTTTTCGCTTCCACCACAATACAGCTCTTTATACTTGTCCACTTCTTCCTGGGTGGATTCTTTTGAAAAGGTCTTCGCTCGGTTGCTTTTTATCCTTCCCAGTGCACGGTCAGATCTCTAATTCTCTCTTCTAACTGCTTTTTTCAGGGAGTCCAATGACTGCTTCGGATTTCTTCTAATGTGTCCTGGTAGGCTGCCTGTGCCTGAAGGAGACCGTGCACCTTCAACCACCCACAAGCAAAGAGAGCTCTGCCCTCAGAAAATTGCATGCACCCTTTCAGGGCTCAGCCTTACTCAGAGAGGCAACTCTGCCTCCTCACTCCCAGCAATCCAAGCAGAACCCAGCAGCTACCAAGGCAACAATTCTTGCAGTGGGAAAGAAGACCAAACTAGCGCTCTTATTCAAGCTACTAATGAAACACCCTGTATCTGTAGGACAGAGCATAGCGAAAGGATTCTTCAAAGACAAAGAGCATCCCCCACCCCTGTCATTAAGGACTCCTTTGCAGAGCACCTTCCGCCCCTACAGGACAAGCAGCACCTCTAGGTCTGGCATGACAGCTGCAAGTTGCAAAACCCATCCCTCCGGCCAGCCGGGGGATCTGCACTCTTGGTTGACCCCGCTCACTGTCAGGGCACCTGTTCTGCTCTTCCTCTCGGCTCCCTGGCCCCTCAGCTCACGCACCCTGCCAGGCTGGCTGCCACTCTTGCCTCGCCCTTCCTCTGCACGACAGCCTGGCCTCCATCAACCCTTACACCTACTGCTTTGCCCTTAACATTTCCGTCTTTACCCAGAAGGAGAACTACCTCCGGATCACTTAGTCATCTCCCACTGCAACAGCAGAAGGAGCATTAAGAAAAGCCCATCGCACCCAAAATGCAGACAAGGGAAAAAATCATCGACATGACAAGAAATAGAGGGAAAGCATCTCCCAGCTTTCAAAAGAGGGAACACCACAACCAATAAGTCCCACCCAGAGCGCAGCTCACCTCTCTTCGTAATCTATCAACTTCCTTGACCTTTTCAGAATAACTCTTCTTCATTTCTTCCAGCTGGGACTGGCTTTCTTTCTCTCTTCATTAACCCTGACTTTCCTCCTCTCTAGCCTCAGAAGCTTTTCCAACCTGCACAGCAAATTAGTTAAGAAAACCACAAAACACAGGAACAACCAGCCTTTCCCCCACAGTCTCACAGAAACACCACAGACAACATCCAAGCCTAGAATGGCTTGGCTTGGCAGGGACCTTAAAGATCATCTCGTTCCAAGCCTCCTGCTGTGGTCAGGAACACCTTCCACGAGACCAGGTTGTTCACAACCCCATCCAACCTGGTCTTGAACACTGCCAGCCATGGGGCATCCACAGCTTCTCTGGGCAACCTGTTGCAGGTCCTCACCACCCTCACAGGAACCAATTTCTTCCTAGGATCAAATCTAAACCTACTCTCTTACCGTTTGAAGCCATTCCCCCTTGTCCTCTCCCCACATGCTCTTTGAAATGCACTCTCTTCATCCTTCTTGTAGGCTCCCTTCACACACCAAAAGGCCACCAGTAGGTCACCCCAAAACCTTCTCTTTTCCAGGTTGAAGTATTGCAATTGGCCCAGCCTTTCCTCAGAGGAGAGGTGCACCATCTTTCTAACCACCTTGCTGGCCTCCTCTGGACTCAGCTTGGCAGTTCCCAGGGCCCTCCTTTCTACCCCTTTCAAAGATGGGCACAGTGAGTTTCCCTTTTTCCCATCACCTGGGACTTCACCTGACTGCCACGACTTTTCAAATATCAAGGAGAATGTCTTGGCAACTCCATCAGACCCTGCTGGCCAATGGAGGGCAATAATGCTGGCGAGATGTAGAAGATGGATTTCCAAGGAAAACGCATGAAGAAAAAGGAGTCGCTTATTACCACTCCAAAAAAAGCAGGGACTTACCTTTCCACTTTCTTGGCTAGGCATCTTCTGGTTTTCACTTCCTCCAGATACAGGTCTTTGTACATCGTCATTTCTGCCTGCGTTGCTTCTTTACGAGAAGCACTCTCTTGTTGGGTTCTTTTTACCCTGTCCAATTCACTTTCGAGGCCTCTAATTCTGTCTTCCAACTGGATTCTCACGGAATCACAATGACTGTCTCTGATTTGTCCTAATGGGGCCTGGTTGGCTGCCTGTGCCTGAAGGAGACAGTGCACCTTCAACCACCACAAGAAAAAGAGAGCTCTGCCCAGCAGAAAATTGCACGCACCCAGTTTCAAGGGCCCAGCCTTACTCAGAGAGGCGGCTCTGCCTCCTCACTCCCAGCAGCACGTCCACCCCCTCACCCCCACCCCTGTCATTTAAGTGACTCCTTTGCAGAGCACCTTCCCCCCTACAAGGACAAAGCAGCACCTCTAGGTCTGACCATGACAGCTGCAAGTTGCAAAACCCATTCAAGGATGAGCAGCGAGAACCAGAGCAGCCCACAGAGATACCCCCAAGCACTGCAAAGTGCCAATCTGCCTCGGGCAGCCTTTGCATTCAGGGACCTGCCGGCACACGACACACCCACGACAGCACTCCTGCCCAACCAGATTGCCTTCTCCCACTGCCTTCAGCAAAGACAGAAGCTAACCCACAGAATACAGGAGCAAAAGAAAAACACCAAAACCCACGGCCACAACAGAAGTTTACGTAGCGCCTGTGGACGCTGGGGAGAAATTCACTTACTTGCAAAACGAGGCTGACGTCTTGTAGCTTTTGACTTCTTTCCTGGTCAGTTGGTTCTTCTACCTCTCTTTTACATTCTTCTCTTTGGCTGCCATCCAGCACCAAAGTCTCCAAATCGATGATCGAGTTCTGCCACCTCTTCTTGCAGCTGCCATTTGCTCTTCTCCAGGTTTTCACACTTCCCACGCAGACTGGACAGCTCTCCTTGCAAAGCCTGCTTCTGAGCCTCGAGCGGCATGCCTCTTCTAGGCTCCATGTCCAGCTGCTGGGAAAGTTCACCACCCTGGACACAGGACAAAAAAAAAAAAGGAAACTCAGTGGCATCTAAAGGCAGTGAATTCTGGGAAAACTTCTCAAGGGGGTGGTCATCGCAACTGTATCTCTCCTCTACTGGAAACCAGCCTAGAAAACACTTGAAAGATTCCCCGACAGAAAGAAGAAACTTTAGACCTACTTAAGAATTTGGGAGACACTCCTGGCAGCAATACTTCCGGCTCCCTTGGAGCTCAGGATGAAACTCCTCATTTAGAATCTAAGAATTCCTCAAGTGTCCAGCACAGCAAATACCCTCGGGGCTTTTGTAGCAACTGGCAAAAGGACCAGGCTGCTTCCTGAGCAGCCTCTACTGAGGAGAAGGCAGAAACTGAGCTCCCCTAGGCTCTCCAGGAAAACTTCATCTGACACTTTCCCCGCACAAATAGGCAACTTAGGCTCAAGAGTCACAAAAAGGCAAATTTAGCACCAGCTTACTGAGGCAGAGGCTTGTAGGTCTCTCGGAAGGGCTTCAACGCCGTCGCTTGGCTGCTGGACAGTGCCTTCCAATCTGCTCTTTTCACTTGCAAAGCTTAAGAAGAAATACAGGTCTTATTCCCAGAAAATCCAATGCCAGACAAACTGTGCTAAGGAACAGAATCCACAGCAGAAGTGTCCTTCAAAATCCCAATGACTCTCCCCTTGTTTCCACCCACTCCCCCAAAGCCACAGACCCCTCACTTCACTGGGTTACTCTCTTACTCTTGCGCCTCTTCTTCCACTTGTTTTACAGTCATATTAGTCTCGCAAGATGCCAACGGGAGGTCCTGCAGCTTCTGGGAAGAAGTTACTGCTTCTCTTCCCTTGTCATCCAAGGCAGTCTTCAAGTCACAAACGCAATGCTCAGACTGAAGATGCTTTTCTCCTCCTCCCGCAGCTGTAAAATCACGGGAAGAATGCACAGTTGTCAGGTGAGCTTTTCCAGAGAGGAGCCAGCTGCTGCTGAAGAACTCAGGTGCTGCATGTCTGTGTGCATCCCCTCTGCCCAAAGAACTGCAATCCACTCAAGTCCCTTCAAAGCTTCACTGCTACTACCCCATGAACACAAACTGTAGGCCTTTGTCCTCTTTTACAGCAGCCTCTCCTATCCCTCCACTGCTTTCCTACAGCACGCTTCTAAGCACCGACACTGCCCCTCCGTCCTTTTTGGTCACCTGGGACGCTTCTTGTATTCCCTTGCTTGCTACTCCAGGAAAAGACCGGTGAAATAGTTCATCTTCCTAAAGGAAGGCGTCTGGCAAGTGGCAGAGGCCAAGTGTTCTGGCACATGTGCTCTGGAGCCCAGGATTGCACCAGGGCAGCACGGGGAGTTTTCTTCAGTGGGAAAGACCCGCACTCTGTAGTGCAGAGAGAGGCGCCCAGCAGTCCCTGAGCAGGAAGCAGTGGATGCCTGAGGCAGTTCTGCTTCAGTGGGGTGGGGCCAGGAAGGGTGGCATCACTGACGAGCTGATGACCACCATTTCAGCAAAGGCAGCCAGGTGAACTGCTCCACAGACCTGCCCTGGAGTCGAGAATGGAGCCAGGGCTGCGTGGGGAGTCTTCTTAAAGCAGGAAGACCTCCAGTGTAGCAGAAAGAGAGGAACCCCAGCCCCCCTGAGCGGTAAGGAGTGAAACCCTAAGGAGAGGCAGCTCTGCCTCAGCATGACGGGTTGTGGGGCAGGGGGCCGGAGGGACAGAGGCAGATCAAAGCCCGATGGAACTGCCGCTTCCTTAGGTCTCTGTCGTACCGGCTCCCAGAATACTGTTTTGTCCCTTTTCGTGATGGAGAGGAAGCAACAAGCACCCCCAGGTTTATCCCTGTGGGGACACGCTTTCCATACCTCCACGTCAGCCCTGTCCAACTCCTCCTGCAAGCGCAGATTATCTTCCTCCAGGTGAGCCTCATGGCTTCCAGTAACCACAAGAGCAGTCCTAAAGCATCCAAAAGTTCATCGGAAACATGTCTCATCCTGCATCATTTTTCCCCTGCTTGCTCCCAAAAGACCTCTTCCCCCCTTTCCTACAACCTCCGGGAAAGCAAGGCCAAGTCCTTGCAAGCATTGGAGAATTTCTCTTAGAAGGGGCCTCCCTGAAGCAGCCTCAACTACCAGCTCAGGTCGTGCTCTTCAGGGTTCCTTGCACTGCTCTTCAAAGGCCCCACCGATGTGGCTGCACAAACTCCCGGGGCAAGCCCTTCCTGGGGCAAGCCCTTCCACTGCCTGACCATCTCCATGGCAGCAAGTTTTCTCCTTAGGTGCGCTCGGAGCCCCCCTTTCCCCCAACGCTTCCCTTCAGAGCACTTAACGCACCAACTCTGCCTTGCCTTAAACCCCCCCGGCCTGCAGAGCAGCCACGCTGCTGAGCTGCTGGCAAGTTTCCCCATGGCTCTGACTCTGTGGGGGGGAAGGGCACCACAGAAAAGGCTTTCTTGCAGACCTCAGGGGGCAAAGGGCAAGAGCCCCAAAGCTACGAGAGCAGCCAAGTGCAGACCTGCATTTACCAGTCGCCCCGGGAACTGCTTCCACGGGGTTCCTCCTTCTTTTTCCAAGCTCATTGCCACGCCCCTCGTCTCACTCACACTTGCAGACTACCCAGAAGGCCCGGGTGCTCTTTTGACAAAGCCCTCACCTTTCCCACTGGCCTTGAGCATGCCTGTCAGCTGCTTTTTTCACAAGGCACTCCACAATCTCCTCATGCTGTTGCAAGGCTGCAAGTTTCAAGGGGGTAAATCCCCACTAAAAGGAGAAAGAATCCCCATTAGAAAGACACAGACAAACTCTGCAGCTCTTGGAAAGAGCAGCTTTACCCACATGCCAAGGTTACCTGGTTCTGAGCATCACTCTTGGCATGATGCTCCAGTAACAGCCCTGCTACAGCTGTATTTTTAGACAGGACAGCCAGGTGAAGGGCAGTGTTGCCGTCCGCATCTGCCAGATTCGGGTCGGCACCGTGGTCCAGCAGAATAGCAACACATTCTTCCTGCTCCTGCTGGACTGCCTGGGAACAACACACCGAAAGGGAAAGACTTCCAACTTTTACATCCATCCCCTCTCTCACAACTGCCTCAGCTCCTGAATGCTGCCATAGAAGACCATCTGCAAAGATGAGCTAACAGAGGCCTATGGCGTGCCCATTGCAGTAGGCGTGTTTCTATGGCCCTGCGCTGCAAGGAATCCTGCCAGCACCTCCCCTTTAACACACCAGCACTAAGCCCCACCTCCAAGCTCAGAAGGCATTCCACACACCTTCATCAGGGCCGTTCTCTTGAAGCTGTCGGCGAGGTTGGGCTGGCTGTTCTTTCTTAGCAGATATCTAACGACATCTGCATGGCCATTGGCCGAAGCCAGATGCAGAGGTGTCCTAAAAATTAAACAGACACTCTTAACCTAGACAGAAAAAGGACAAGCCCAAACTGTGTCTCTACCCAGCACCCTGGGGACCCTGCTCCGACTCTGCTCCTCCTGCTCGCTGCTGCTGCTGCTGCTGCAATGCTGCGCTGATCAGCCAGAGGGCAGAAGAGAACAGGTGAGGGCTGAGCAGCTGCAGAACAGCCCTGCAGAGAGACCACGGCCAAACGGCAGGTGGGCAACACGCCTTTCTAACAGCGCTGGAGCCCGGCCGGCAGCTCCGAGCAGTGAAAAGCTCAAGAGTTCCCTCTCCCAGTTGACAGGGCAAATGTCACTTTTCAAGCCTTGTCCTTAAGACAGGGTTGCCGAGGACTACTGCAGCTTGGCTCAGGAGCAGCCAAGGTGTGCCATCAGCGTGGCACAGAACTCACCGCATCTCCTGGTCTGGCCTGTCGATGCCGACTACCTTCACGTACCAGCGCCAGCGCCTCAGCCAGCCCAGGTCGCCGTGGGCGGCCGCGCGGTGCAGCCTGCCCAACCTCCTCCCGGAGCTGGGAGGCGCTGTGGAGCTGGTGGCAGCCCAGGGCTGCCCACTGCTGCTGCTGGAGGGCGACTGCCGTCGCTCCTTGCTCAGAAGCCACGGCATGGCCCTGCTTGCAGTTCCCTGCAGCAGGAGTGCAAGAAGCCTCCGGCGGGCTGCCGGGTGCCAAGTAGGGATGAGGAATTGGGACAAGGGTGAGGTTTAGGGGGAGGGTGACAAAGGGGACAAGGACGACAATAAGGACGGGCACGGGGTAGAAAGCACAAGGCAGACGAGGTCGCCCTGCGCAGCGGTTGTGGCCTGCAGCTACCAAGACGGCGATACAGGCACGCAATGCTCCCAGAACGGGATGAGTTGCTGCTCCCCGAGAGGCTACAGCAGCTCTGAGCGCCGGCTGCGGGCACCAACAAAGCCGTGCCCGACTGGTGCCTGTGGCGTCACAATGGCTGGTGGAAGGCTCAGCACGTCAGCGTGGGGTGTGACAGAGGCCACGGTGCAGGGTGGGGCCGGGGGGGACAGGGCAGGGCGGGGCAGGTGTGAGGGCGGCCCTGCTGGGCCTTGTGGGAAGGAGGCGGCCTGGGCCTTGTGAGGGCGGCCGGCAGGAGGGGCACTGCCCCGCCTCAGGGCCCCGGGGCAGGGCCCGGGACGCTCCCACCGGGCCGCAGGCTGCGGTAGGTGCTGGAGCAGCTCCCGCATCACCCGCTCTGGCTTTTTGCTTCAGCATGGAGCCGGGCTGCCTCTGGACACACTGCCATCAAATGAGGCTCAGGAGGAAGTGACATCCCAGCCCAAGCAGGCGGGGGCCACCACAGCTCTCAAGAAATGCCCACCCAGTGCTCCAAACCCACCAGGCCAGACTTCCAGGACAATTCCCCAACTCCTTTTCTTGTCCTGTTAGTTGTGGCGGTCAATAAAAGAAAATACGCAGACAGTCTACTTTCAAGCAACAAGACAGGAGAGGAAAGAACCTTTATTGGAACAGAACGCTGACTCTTATAGCCCTGGGCATAACATACATGTTAAACTACCGTTGGTGTTTTTTCATAAATATATCACAATTGGCTACCCTGCATCACACCATGATGATTCAGCATTTACAGACTTACAGTGACTTGTTTAGCTCTGTCTGCCTTCCCACAGACTTGTTTTCAACCCTGACATTGTCCCTCTTGAAGAGCAGACACCTCGCCCCACCTCACCCTCGCAACTGCTCTCACCTGCTGCTTTGCCAGATGCCAACAGTCAGTTTCAGCTCTGCTGATGTTCCACCAACCAACAGGCAGCACACAGCAGGGCAGCAAGAAACTTTCAAACACATCTTGTCCCACTCGGTCCCAATGACAACACCAAGTGAAGGCCCACAACTTCTGCACCAGCTTGCTCAGGGGAGGGACACTACAATGGACTGCAAGCAGGCTGAAGAAATGTCCCTTTTTCTTTGCGGGTGTATCAGGGCTTAATTAGATGTTGATACTTTTGGTCTGTCTTTGGCCCAGCCGCCTGGGAGAGTCTATCTTTTCCTGCCAACTTAGGAGAAAACAAGCACTGAGAAATGGCAACTTCGTCCTTGAAGGAAGCGTTTTGGACAAACGACAATTAATTGGTGTATTATTGCCTGATCGCCTTCCAAGGGCATTTGAAGAAAAAAGTGAACAGGAGGGTGATGAAGTATGCCCCCAGACTCATTTAGAAAACACCCCCTGAAGTACAGCGCGCAAGCGCGGGGGGAATTCCAAAGGAATTCCAGAATGTTGGGAGGAACAGAAGGTCTCTGGCTGGGCGGTGCCGACCACACCTGCCCAGGTGGACATCACCAATTAATTGGATAAAAAGCGGATGGCTCGTACTCGGCAGACGCAAGCTTCACATCAAAGGACAACGTTGCCTTTGGCGGGTACGCCCGTTATCTTGTGAGCCTGCCGACTCTCCCAGAATGCAGCTTCTGCTCTGGGCAATTCCAGGCGTTCTGGGTCGGGAAGATAACTTCAGAAGCAACACCTGGGCAACTGGGGGAGTCGTACCGAGGGCTTATTTTTCTTCCTCCTCTCTCTTGGGGTTTTTTCCTTTTGTTGGCCACCTCTTGGGAACAAAGATTGTTTGGGTTGAGATTTCAACGGCGTATGGTTTCAGCTTCAGCATCCTTCCCATCCTTTCCCTCTTACAGCGGGCTGCAAACCCATCCACTTCCCACAGGATCAGGGAGTTGCCTGTGTTTTATGGCTACCACAAGTTCACCATTATCTTCTGCCCAGAACACAAAGAGGAGGGCTCGAAAGCACTGGAAGACTCTGGCAACCGAGTAGTAGCAATAGCTCACCTGTAGGCCAGGATCTTAACACGACTGTGCTTCAAGCCTTCACGGAAGCACGCATTTGCCTGGCCTCTGGGACGGGCTGAAGATCAGCTGTGAGCAGAGCTGAAGGGAGCAGAGGAGAGCTCTGGCTCGGCCTTCAGGCCTGGCTTCTCTTTCAACCTTGAAGATGTCTGCCGCACTGATTTGCACTCAGACCAAGGGCAGAGAGAGAAGTCTTAACTCCCGGCCCGGGAAGAAAGCCTTAATAAACCTTCAAAAATAGGACTCTCCTCATCCCTCCCACCTAGGTCCAAAGAGCTCCAATTCTGTCACCAAACGCAACAGTTCTCCTCAAATGTCGGGACAGTTCTGGCAGCCAGGCCCTTTCTGCCCAAGTTGGACAGGTCCCCACCTGTCCCAGAGGCAAGCAGAGGGAAGAAGAGGGGACAGCCTTGGGATCGGGGAATGGCAGAAGCAAAGCCGGCAGGGGCAACAGAAGAAAACAAGGACACCTACTAGACTCTTCAGTTTATTCAAGACCAAGTTGGCATAAGAACACCTAGCGGCAGCCAAGAGCCTCCTCACAGACTGAGATTGTTCAGTCTCAAATTGTTGACAAGATGTTCCAGCCCAGTTGAATAGAGAACCAGACTTGTAGTTTTGGTCTTATTTCCTGCTCGGCTCCTTCTTCCACCTCCCTTTTCTATTGTTCTATTTGGCTGTAAACTTCGCTTCAACCTTAAGTTCAAACCTAAAAGGGGCGGTATTCCGAGCAGGAGACTCCAAGTTAAAGATCTTCAATCAGCTAAAGGGAGAGACAACTTTCAGGCAAACCTTCAAACTAGGCTCCAGGATCATTCCATAGATCCCTCTCCTGAATCATTTTGGCAACCTATGAAAAATAACATCCTGCAGTCCTCTGAAGAACCCTTAGGCTTCTCCTTCAAGAAGAACAAGGGTTGCTTGGATGAAAACAGTCAAGACATCCAGGATTTGTGGAGGAAAAAGAGAACTGCCCACCGAGCACACCTTGCTCAGCCATCTGCTCATGGAAGAAAAGCAGCCTTTTGTCTCGCAGGCAGCAAGCTCCAACAGCAACTTCGTGACATCCAAAACAAGGGGTGGACCAATCTAGCAGGAAAAATTCAATTATGCGCAGATAACGGGTGATCACAGAGGATTCTAGGAGGCCTTGAAAACAGCAGACGGACCGACAGACCAGGTCCAAAGTCCTCTACTCAGCGCAGATGGTCAAATGCTTCTCACAGATAAAACCACCGTTCTAAATCGATGCTCTGAACACTTTCAGACTCTTTTCAGGACCAACCGTGTAGGTCAAGACTCAGCAATTCAGTCCATTACACAACAACCGGTGAAGAATGAATTGGATACTGCCCCTACTCGGAGAGACAACAGGTTACCAAAGGCATCGAGAGCTTTCAGAAGAGTCCATAAAGAGTCTGGCAAAATAATCATCATCATCATGGCCAGGTTTCACGAACGATGATTTGGGAAGGGCTCTACCCACGTCTGTTACAAGCGCGTTGGTGGCTAAAAAGGCCAATACGAGATAGACACGGCCGGTTGCAAAAGGCACAGCAGAAAGACTGCTAAGGAGATATATTCTGCAAGGCACGACTCTTTCTGCGTTGTCTTTTCTCCTCAAGAGTGATCCTCCGTGCTTTCGCAAAAGCATCAGCAGCGTTAAAGATAGTGTGTCACCAGACCTCCCGATTGGAGGCCAGAGCAGACCAGTTATGTTGATCAATATGGCCAAGGCTGAGAGGTTGTTTCAGGGAGTCCTTGTAAATAAACACCTGAAGAAAAGTACAAAGATTTCAGGGAGTCCTTGTAAATAAACACATGAAGAAAAGTACAAAGATCAGGGTTTACAGAGCCATTGCGCTGTCTGCTCTCTCAGATGGGTCCAAATCATGGCTCATTTACCGCCACCACCTGCAACTCCTAGAACGCTTCCATCAACGCTGTCTCCGTACAATCCTAAAACATCCGTTGGTCAGATTACGGAACTAATACGTCTGTTCTACAACAGGCAGCAATTACCAGCATTGAGGCCACGTTGCTGAGAACACAGCTGCGTCGGGCAGGGCACGTCTCCAGGATGGAGGACTACCGCCTCCCCAAGATCGTGATCTATGGCAAACTTGCCACTGGCTGCCGCAAGAGAGGAGCCGGCAAAAGGAGACATGAGGACTCCCTGAAGCAACATCTCAGCCTTGGCCACATTGGTCTCCAGCACTGGTCTACTCTGGCCTCCAGTCGAGAGGTCTGGAGACACACTGTCTCTAACGCTGCTGCTTCCTTTGAGAACGCACGTAGGATCACCATCGAAGAGAGAAGACAACGCAGAAAGAATCGTGTCTTGCC